>NW_027039192.1:20000-50000 GCF_034236695.1 Oncorhynchus nerka | reverse complement strand
GAGCACTGGGGAGGGTCACTACCCTTAGCACAGAACACAGCTATGTGACTGACTGCACCCCTAGGAGAGAGATAGAGGGAGAGAGAGGGACACAGATGGAGAGATGAGAGGGAGATATGGAGAGAGAGAGAGAGAGAGAGAGAGAGAGAGAGAGAGAGAGAGAGAGAGAGAGAGAGAGAGAGAGGGAGGGAGGGAGCAGGAAAAGAGGAAAGTGCAATCCGAAAGCAGCGAAAAGATGGTTGAAGGAGACAAGAGAAAGAACGGGGCTTCGGGAAGAGACAGAGGGAGAGAGAGAGAGAGAAAAAGTGAGAGCGATAAAAGAGAGAGAAAGAGCGAAGACACGGCTCTGCACGTTGCACCCTGGGAAGGGAGACCGTCGGTTGGGCGAATTAACTATCAGGACACCCTTGACACGTAGAAGCCAATCAGATTTTAATTAACTGGTGGATGGTGATGGAGGGAGAGACGGGTGAGGCTGGCACAGGCTAATTACCCTCTGTATCTCTGCCTGCCTGCCACAGGCACCACAGGGACAGCCACAGAGCATCCCCATTCCAGGGCCAGGGGAGGGGAGAGAAGGGCTGTCCAGGGCAGGGAGCCCCAAGGCTGGGTAGATGTGTGAGTGAGACGGGAGGTGGAGGCTCTAGAGGTGGAGGAATGGAGGAAGAGGGGTGGAGAAAGAGGGTTGGCCAGAGTTGAGGCCTCGTGGCTGGGTAGATGTGTGAGAGAGCGAGGAAAGGCCTGGGGAGGTGGAGATGTGGCTGAGGAGGGTGGGAGGTTACTGTAATCAGCTGTGAGGGCCAACATACTGGCTGCATGTCTACATTATGAGTGGCTGTCTGGAGTGTGTGTGTCTTTCTGAGTGTGTGGCTCACTATAGTAGTCTGCCCACTGAATTGCATCTGTCTGTCTATCTGTCTGACAGTAAGTGTGTATATGTCAGTCTATCCATGATGTGTGTGTGTGTGTGTCTCTCACCGTGGAGGGCTGTCCTAGCAGAGGAGCTGGCCTCTGCGGGGGAGGAGGACTTGGAGCGCTGGCTGAAGGGGGATTGTCTGAAACGCTCGTCCAGGAAGGGGCTAGGAGTGGACACACAACCACACACAGACACAGTCAGAGCAGTATCATGCTATAACAGCTCAATAACTAAAACAAATGCTTACGTTAAAATATGCAATCAATATGGAACTGTTTTTAAATAACGTTGCAGAGCTCCAGGCCTCCCAATCTCAATGCTAAACCATAAGCCATATACCAAAACAGACTAACTATAGAAATAGCAGCTAAGCGGAAAAGAAGCCAACAAGGTGAAAAATCTGTTGAGGCACTTTACCCTAATTTGCTCCAAGGACGCCGTACTCCTATGGCTGATACTGTAAAACCCCTTTCACTGCACCTATCCAGTGTATGTGACATAACAACATATTGTTGTTGTTGTTGATGTCGTCTTACCTGCTTATGCCCACCATGTTGCCGTCTTTGTGGTCGTTGGCTTTGCTGACTTTTTCTGCAACACAAAAAACACCACCATATCAAAGAGGGTCATTAACAACAATGACAAATCATTAACAAGCCTTTTGTGGTCATGACGGAACCACGAAGCAGTTATTCAGAGCATATTGATTATTCAACGTGACCGAGTGGTCAGTATTGGTCTGATACTGCTCTAATAAGGAGCAATCTGGGATCTGGGAATCTGGTCAATGGTCTGTCCTTGCATCCAGAGCACCGTCTGTGAATCTGAGAGGGGTAACATTTCCCTAATCATTTAGCTGAAAGACCAATCCCAGATTGTAGCGTATAGTAACATTGTGTTCATAGTAACATCCTGTATAAAAAACCCAGGGAAGTTGCATGGTTGTCCTGTTGCCTTGGTATATACTGTTTTAAGTGGTCAAAGTCAAAGAGATCATATTCAATTACTAGAGGGGCTATGTCATAAACCCTCAAAGTTCCAGAATGGTATGAAAATGGCAGCCATTGTGGCCAGGGAGAAATCCAAACCAGTCTAATTGGAATTAATGGTAGTAGAGGCATAGGTGATGCAGATATCCCTCTAGTGGTGTGGGGGCTGTGCTTTGGCAAAGTGGGTGGGGTTATATCCTTCCTGTTTGGCCCTGTCCGGGGGTGTCCTCGGATGGGGCCACAGTGTCTCCTGACCCCTCCTGTCTCAGCCTCCAGTATTTATGCTGCAGTAGTTTATGTGTCGGGGGGCTAGGGTCAGTTTGTTATATCTGGAGTACTTCTCCTGTCCTATTCGCTGTCCTGTGTAATCTAAGTGTGCGTTCTCTAATTTTCTGCTTCTCTCTTTCTTTCTCTCTCTCGGAGAACCTGAGCCCTAGGACCATGCCCCAGGACTACCTGACATGATGACTCTTTGCTGTCCCCAGTCCACCTGGCCATGCTGCTGCTCCAGTTTCATCTGACCTGAGCCCTAGGACCATGCCCCAGGACTACCTGACATGATGACTCCTTGCTGTCCCCAGTCCACCTGGCCATGCTGCTGCTCCAGTTTCAACTGTTCTGCCTTACTATTATTCTTTGAACATCTTGGCCATGTTCTGTTATAATCTCCACCCGGCACAGCCAGAAGAGGACTGGCCACCCCACATATGCTCTCTCTAATTCTCTCTTTCTTTCTCTCTCTCGGAGGACCTGAGCCCTAGGACCGTGCCCCAGGACTACCTGACATGATGACTCCTTGCTGTCCCCAGTCCACCTGACTGTGCTGCTGCTCCAGTTTCAACTGTTCTGCCTTATTATTATTCGACCATGCTGGTCATTTATGAACATTTGAACATCTTGGCCATGTTCTGTTATAATCTCTACCCGGCACAGCCAGAAGAGGACTGGCCACCTCACATAGCCTGCTTCCTCTCTAGGTTTTGGCCTTTCTAGGGAGTTTTTCCTAGCCACCGTGCTTCTACACCTGCATTGCTTGCTGTTTGAGGTTTTAGGCTGGGTTTCTGTACAGCACTTTGAGATATCAGCTGATGTACGAAGGGCTATATAAATAAATTTGATTTGATTTGATTGTGATTTCACGTATGCAGAAAAATAAAAAGGCATATGATTTTTTTTAACCTAAAATAATGTCATATAATTATAAAGTTTGTACAGGTTTTAGACTGTATAAATAGCCTATGAAATATATGTAAAAGGACCATAAATGTCTCAGTTTGTTTTCTTGTAAAGCTGTGAGTGTTTATAATATGATACAATATCAGTACTTGTTGCATTTACAACTTGTCTAAATCCTATCAACTGATTTCAGCCAGTGGCTGTGGATTGACTGCATTGTTAGTATGGAATGTTGGCATACTGGTTCGAAAAATTAGAAAGTTAGAAAAATGATTGGAACCATTCCACTTAAACTGGCTAAAAAACATACGGTGCAGACAATCTTCAAAATTATTGTTTTACACAATATCTCATCACAGCACACTGGTTGACCAACTCCCTGACCAAAATGGCTGACCTTTTATGCTGTCATAAGAACTTTCATGTCCATTCTAGTATTCAAATTTGCAATTCTATGGTCAGAGTAATAAAACCCAGGGAAGGTGTTTGGTTGTCCCTTGGCTTCAGCAGCCTACTAGTGATGACCTCATTATAGCAGCCTCTTGCTCCCTGGGTGGCACTGCTCTAGTCGCTGCCCCCCCAACCCCTCCTCGCCCCCCACTCCCTAACCCCTCCTCGCCCCCCACTCCCTAACACCCCTCTCCGTCAAACGGTTCGCCAAGGACAGAGGTCTCTCCACGTTGCCATGGTGATGCCACACGGGAGAAATGTAGGGGTGTGGGGCTAGTTGAGAGGGGGGGGGCTAGTGTGTGCAGCCAAGTGTGCTTGAGCCGGCATGTTTGAAAAGGAGTCGAGGAAGAGAGAGAGGAGGGATAGAGAAGGAGAAGAGGGAGGGAGGGACGTGGGGGAAGACAGGCACTTTGTAGACACTGCTCCCCATGGGGGCTTGTGTGTGTCTGCGTGCGTATCTGTGTGTGTGTACTTAGGTGCTCATCGGTGTGTGCATCTCTCTCACTGGAGAGAGATTTTTTGCCACAATTTCCAAGGTGCTACTGTATGAGGCATTTAGGCGTAGCAATCAGAGCTGGGGGGCATGGCCTGGGTCTCCTGTACCCCCCCCCCCACACAACCCCATCTTGGGGGATGCAGGTTCCACTTTAGTGCTCTGCCATCAAGCAATACAAACAGCTGTCTGCCGCCTCAATGTCATGGTCACAGCCAAGCAGGGAAGAAGTGTGTATAAAACCTACAGAGCACATTACAGGTAATATATAGTGTCCCCTAACCGCAGAGCCTCCAGAGGATGGAAGAGAAACATATAGGTTTTATGGCTAAGTATCACACCACATTTCAAGGTTGACACTGAGCACTGAGGTACCAGAGAGAGGTGTGTGTGTGAATGTAGTCAGGGAGGTGTGTGAGGGTACGTGTGTGTGTACAAGTGTGTGTATGTTTGAGAGATTGTGTGTGTCATAAGTGTGTGTGTGTATAATAGAGAACATTGCGCACCTGAGAGTTGGAAGAGGAGCTCGGAGGCCATTTTCACTGATATGTCCTGGGAGAAGAGGTCTTGCTTCTGGGGGCGGGACAACGCTTCAGGGAGGCTGGTCATTGGCTCGCTCTTCTCACACACCCCTAAAGTGCTGAAGGCCAGCAGGTGAGTAGGGGGCGGGGCCGGGCCACTGGCCGGGTCCACCTCCATAGGCTCCGCCTTCACCGTCACCTTCTGGTAGTGGGCCGCGTCCTTGTTGCTTTCTGGGGTAGGGGATTGGATGAGAGGGACAGTGAGTGACAGGGTTGAATCTATGCATTCCTGTGACAACTCCTATCTACACCGAGTACACCAAACATCAGGAATCAAATCAAATGTATTTATATAGCCCTTCTTACATCAGCTGATATCTCAAAGTGCTGTACAGAAACACCTCCCTAATATTGAGTTGGCTGTATGTCCTTTGGCTGGGGGACCATTCTTGATAAACACGGGAATAAGGGATCATGGCTTTAACCTGGATTCACCTGGTCAGTCTATGTCATGGAAAGAGCAGGTGTCAATGTGTATATATGTATTAGTGAGGGAAGTCATTTGCCTTATAGTTTGAGAAAAGCCAGTTTATCCAAAAGGTTATAATATATTTATACCGGGTACAACTCCACTGGCTTTCCTCAAAGCTGACTAGTAAGTGGATTTGATTCCCGGTAATGTCCTAATCTCTGCATTTTACAGATGATGCATGGATGTGTCTCGTTCTCAAAAAATAGATAGCTAAATTCATTAAGCTTTTTAAGCTAAGCATTTAAGCTAAGTTCACCCTACATAGACTTCATATTACCTCATGGATGTTCAAAGAGAAATAACCTTAAAATAAACCTTGTTAATGCCTTTAACAAACCCTGAGGACATTCTGTACATTTAATCAGACAAGATCTCTCATTCCATTCGTACTTCAATCTCCATCCATCAGGAGCACTCTAAACTCCGGATTGTCCTCACTCAACCTCCCCGAAATAATATGAGCCTGAATCCAAATGAAAATGGTTGGAATTCCAAAAATGTTTAATAAAGTCTGGACCATAACATCCATTCAACCCCTAAAGCGCTCCGTTCCTGAGTGGATATTGTCTAGTTATGTGATTACGTAGAGCTAGAGGGCATCACCAGGTCACACACTGGCTCAGGGAGCTAGGCAGCCGGTACAGGTTCATTGGTGTGTATGTATGTGTGTATATATGTATGTATGTACGTGTGTATGTGTGTGTGTGCGTGCGTGTTTGTGTATATATATATATGGTTCACAGAAACACACAACATACAGGAAAGGGGATAGTGTATGGTGTGTGTGTGTGTGTGTGTGGCTCAGTGAAGCACACGAAACAGAAAATATGCTACCACCATTAAATATGAAACAGTACAACAGTAACCTCATTCCAGCCCTATGGGCATTTTGAAGAGGAGGGGGTGTTATGATGTTGTGAACTCAAACGCTTCCTTGAAAACCTTTCAAACCTTTTGCTTCAGCTGCCGTCAAACGAAACAACACTTCTGATTCAACAGCGGTCGTTGTCTTTTCATATCAAGTTTTCGTAAACCAGGGCATCTCTTAGGAGATTTGAAAAAAATCGGGGATGAAATAAAACAACAACGTTGGTTAGAGAATCCCTAACGGAGGAAAAACCTCCCCGTAACCTCCCCCCAACCTCCCCATCGCTCTGGTTATCAGACAGTGTTCAAGAGGTTAGCCAAATAGCAGACGCTAAAAATAGTCCCGGTGGCCGGCAGTACACGGCATCAGGATCTCTGAGGTAACAGATTTTGACTGTCTCGTCCAGGTTGTGTGTGTGTGTGTGTGTGTGTGTGTGTGTGTGTGTGGTGAGGAGCAGCAGGGAGCTCCAGCCATGCTGACACGGATGCTCATGGTGATTATGGATATATGAAATTGGGCCAGTAGCGAGGGGGGAAGAGGTGGGAGGGGGAGGTCAGGAGTACAGGAGAGAGATAGAAGGAAGTTGGAGAGAGAAAGAGTGAGAGAGGGGGGAAGGAGGAAGGGGTGAGAGGGTATGCTGAGGTCAGCAGTGTAGGAGAAAGAGACCGATAGACGGAGAGAGGCAGGGAAGGGTGAGGAGGCAGCGAGGCAGTAGTAACCCAGTGATGACCCTGCCCTCTCTGTGACCTCTCCTCTCCTGGATGGCTGAGCCTGGGAGGGGCGAGGCTAGTCACCGTTGTCTGAACCCGGCCTACATTGTGTGTGTGTGGCGAGGTACAAGCCTGAGTGGTGCATTTACATTCGGAGTTGAAAGTGTATGTGAGTGCGCCAGTGTGTGTGTGTGCATCAAATCTAATTTTATTTGCCACATGCTTCGTAAACAACAGGTGTGGCAGAAAAGTGAAATGCTTACCAAGGTGCATGCTAGAGCAACAGTGTGTGCGGTCGGCCCAGTGTGCCTGTGTGTTTACATGATGTATGTGTGCGCGTCCATCTGAGTGCGTTCTCTTTCCGGACCCAGGTTTTGGGGGCGGTGGTAGCCTAGCCGACCCCACGTCCCCCATCCATCTGGAGACACAACTGACAACCATCGGCCGAGTAATCCCTTAATCAGGTGCCCAGAGCCTGGCAAGAGCAGAGCGGTCGTGGAGGAGGTGGGGGTAGAGAGCACTGCGAGGCCGGGGTCAACCAAGGGACAGGCAGTCTCACGCACGCTCCCGCCTGGGGTTCACCACCCCTGCCATCAGGGGCTGAGCGTACTGTGTACACACACACACACACACACACACACACACACACACACACACAAAGCGAGAGAGCTGGGATAAGTACACTTGCGTCACAGCTGAGATTCATTGAGCGGTCAGACGGTCACACACACAAAACATGTTGCCCACACACACACGCTCAGAAAGTAAATAAACACACTCTCACAGTGAATACACATCAAAGTAGGGGGTCTAAGTGGCCTTTTTTTGTGTCAAATTGCATGGCCTTCACTTACCTATCTAGCACAATAAAACACACACTACACACGTCACTGTATGTCCAGGGCTATGACATTATGTTCTGGCGCCATAAAAAGATGAATCCTGTTCCTAAGTGTGTGTGTGTGTGTGTGTGTGTGTGTGTGTGAGCAGTGGAACACAACATCAGTTCACCTCTAACAGCAAGTAGAGGGGTTGTGACCTGATAACTCCCACTACTCTCTGTACTGTAGTGTAGAATCTCTCACTTGCACAGCTCTGACTGATCATATACGGTGGTTGTATGGTACCATACACCGTCATGATCTCAATGTACACAGGCAGGCTATGTACAGTCTAATGCAGGGCTCTCCAACCCTGTTCCTGGAGAGATACCCTCCTGTATGTTAACTCCAACCCTGTTCCTGGAGAGATACCCTCCTGTAGATTAACTACAACCCTGTTCCTGGAGAGATACCCTCCTGTAGGTTAATTCCAACCCTGTTCCTGGAGAGCTACCCTCCTGTAGGTTAATTCCAACCCTGTTCCTGGAGAGATACCCTCCTGTAGGTTAATTCCAACCCTGTTTCTGGAGAGCTACCCTCCTGTAGGTTAACTCCAACCCTGTTCCTGGAGAGATACCCTCCTGTAGGTTAACTCCAACCCTGTTCCTGGAGAGATACCCTCCTGTAGGTTAACTCCAACCCTGTTCCTGGACAGATACCCTCCTGTAGGTTTTCCCTCCAACCCCAGTTGTAACTAACCTGATTCTGTTTATCAACCAGATATTTATTAGAAGCAGGTGCGCTAGATTAGGGTTGGAGTGAAAACCTACAGGAAGGTATCTCTCCAGGAACAGGGTTGGAGTTAACCTACAGGAGGGTATCTCTCCAGGAACAGGGTTGGAGTTAACCTACAGGAGGGTATCTCTCCAGGAACAGATTTGGAAAACCCTGGTCTAATGTATTGATATCACGTTTACTTGACTTTGTCATATACCTTAACGCTCAATGTATGACAGGTAGGCTATACATAGTCCAATGTATATTATGTTGACATTGTGTGGATTGTGTTTAGGCTACATGCTAATATATTCTGTATCTTTAGAGACAGCCATATGCTATCTAGTATACTGTAATTTTCTCTCTGTATCAGGCTGTATTAACACACTGTACATATCACATTTTATCAGACAAATACATGTCTGCTTTTACTTGACAATGCATTATTCATTTTTGAGACAGAGTGAAAATGACTGCGCTGCTCTGTTTCGCTGTTCACCTTTGACCTTCGGTGTCTGCTCCAATCAGAACGTACAGCCAGTCGGACTGTGTGCGTGTACATAGGTGAGGAGAGGACTAGCAGTAAAGCCCTACAGCGAACAGCCAGACAGCCACACCATTACCGATTCAACACATGTAAAGCTACCGTATCATAGCGCGAGGTATACCTGTGATGCATCGACAGAGGGGGAATACAGAGATGAGCTGGGAGAGACACATGTAAAGCTACCGTATCATAGCGCGAGGTATACCTGTGATGCATCGACAGAGGGGGAATACAGAGATGAGCTGGGAGAGACACATGTAAAGCTACCGTATCATACCGCGAGGTATACCTGTGATGCATCGACAGAGGGGGAATACAGCGATGAGCTGGGAGAGACACATGTAAAGCTACCGTATCATACCGCGAGGTATACCTTTGATGCATCGACAGAGGGGGAATACAGAGATGAGCTGGGAGAGACACATGTAAAGCTACCGTATCATACCGCGAGGTATACCTGTGATGCATCGACAGAGGGGGAATACAGAGATGAGCTGGGAGAGACACATGTAAAGCTACCGTATCATAGCGCGAGGTATACCTGTGATGCATCGACAGAGGGGAATACAGAGATTAGCTGGGAGAGACACATGTAAAGCTACCGTATCATACCGCCCTGTGATGCATCGACAGAGGGGAATACAGAGATGAGCTGGGAGAGACACATGTAAAGCTACCGTATCATAGCTATACCTGTGATGCATCGACAGAGGGGAATACAGAGATGAGCTGGGAGAGACACATGTAAAGCTACCGTATCATAGCGCGAGGTATACCTGTGATGCATCGACAGAGGGGGAATACAGAGATGAGCTGGGAGAGACACATGGATGCCGTCAGGGAGGATCAAAATAAAGGAGGAGAGTACCGGGGAGAGGAACGCCCTGAGGGTGAGAGAGAAGGAAGAAAGATGAGTGAGCGAGAGAAGGAGACGGATAAGAGGAGGAGTCATGAGATGACATCCTCATCCCCTCGCTCTCCCTCTCTGGACGACCTGCTCAGAAAGGGGTGAAGAGTTCAGCTGCTTCAAAAGGATGCAGTGGTGGAAGACAACATGTCAGCTGGGGAGCGAAACAACAGCAGCAGACAGACACTGATCTTAGACCAGTTACCTCTTATTCAGCCAGGAGCGGGAGGGGTGAATCTGGTACATCTGTTCTCAGGTCGGCTGGTACTGTAGCGTTCAATAATTCAGTACAATTATGATGCAACACTTGCACAGAGACTAATGGAGTGGTGTGTTTGTTACAGAGTGAGAGGGGGGCGGAGGGGGGGTTCAAAGACCCAATAGTCCCCTAAGGGGGTGAATGCCTAAAGATATCAGTGCCAATGTAAGACTAGATCTACCAGGGAGGAGGGCACAGAGAGGGCAACAGCCAGGGCACTGAGGCAGAGTGGAACAGGCTTAGCATCAGGATACAGCAGTGCAGTGATGATGAAATTAAACGGCAGGGTCATGTCCTCCCACCCACCACTTGGGCTACATTACCATGTATTCCTGCACTTCATAAATCCAATCAGTTATTGTTATGCAGTACGTGTGGACAATTGATTGTCAGTGTACGGTTTAAACTATACTGAACAAAAATATAAACGGAACATGCAACAATTTCAACTATTTTTACTGAGTTACAGTTCTCATTGAAGGAAATCAGTCCACTGAAAAAAATTAAGTCCTAATCGATGGATTTCACATGACTGGGCAGGGGCAGAGCCATGGGTGGGCCTGGAAGGGCATAGGCCCACCCACTTGGGAGCCAGGCTCACTGACTGGGGAGCCAGGCAAAGCCAAATAGAATGAGTTTTTCCCCACAAAAGGGTTTTTATTACAGACAGAAATACTTTTAAGTTGCACCAGCTGTCCGGGTGGCTGGTCGCACCTGTGTAATGATCATAATGATTAATCAGCATCTTGATATGCCACCTGTCAGGTGGATGGATGATCTTGGCAAAGGAGAAACACTCACTAACAGGGATGTAAACAAATGTGTGCACAAAAATAAGCTTTTTGTGCGTTGGAACATTTCTGGATCTTTTATTTCAGCGCATGAAACCAACATTATACATGTTGGAGTTATATTTTTGTTCAGTATATACAATATATATACAGTGCCTTGCGAAAGTATTCGCCCCCCTTGAACTTTGCGACCTTTTGCCACATTTCAGGCTTCAGGCTTTGTGAAGAATCAACAACAAGTGGGACACAATCATGAAGTGGAACAACATTTATTGGATATTTCAAACTTTTTTAACAAATCAAAAACTGAAAAATTGGGCGTGCAAAATTATTCAGTGCACTTTCAGTGCAGCAAACTCTCTCCAGAAGTTCAGTGAGGATCTCTGAATGATCCAATGTTGACCTAAATGACTAATGATGATAAATACAATCCACCTGTGTGTAATCAAGTCTCCGTATAAATGCACCTGCACTGTGATAGTCTCAGAGGTCCGTTAAAAGCGCAGAGAGCATCATGAAGAACAAGGAACACACCAGGCAGGTCCGAGATACTGTTGTGAAGAAGTTTAAAGCTGGATTTGGATACAAAAAGATTTCCCAAGCTTTAAACATCCCAAGGAGCACTGTGCAAGCGATAATATTGAAATGGAAGGAGTATCAGACCACTGCAAATCTACCAAGACCTGGCCGTCCCTCTAAACTTTCAGCTCATACAAGGAGAAGACTGATCAGAGATGCAGCCAAGAGGCCCATGATCACTCTGGATGAACTGCAGAGATCTACAGCTGAGGTGGGAGACTCTGTCCATAGGACAACAATCAGTCGCATATTGCACAAATCTGGCCTTTATGGAAGAGTGGCAAGAAGAAAGCCATTTCTTAAAGATATCCATAAAAAGTGTCGTTTAAAGTTTGCCACAAGCCACCTGGGAGACACACCAAACATGTGGAAGAAGGTGCTCTGGTCAGATGAAACTAAAATTGAACTTTTTGGCAACAATGCAAAACGTTATGTTTGGCGTAAAAGCAACACAGCTCATCACTCTGAACACACCATCCCCACTGTCAAACATGGTGGTGGCAGCATCATGGTTTGGGCCTGCTTTTCTTCAGCAGGGACATGGAAGATGATTAAGATGGATGGAGCCAAATACAGGACCATTCTGGAAGAAAACCTGATGGAGTCTGCAAAAGACCTGAGACTGGGACAGAGATTTGTCTTCCAACAAGACAATGATCCAAAACATAAAGCAAAATCTACAATGGAATGGTTCAAAAATAAACATATCCAGGTGTTAGAATGGCCAAGTCAAAGTCCAGACCTGAATCCAATCGAGAATCTGTGGAAAGAACTGAAAACTGCTGTTCACAAATGCTCTCCATCCAACCTCACTGAGCTCGAGCTGTTTTGCAAGGAGGAATGGGAAAAAAATTCAGTCTCTCGATGTGCAAAACTGATAGAGATATACCCCAAGTGACTTACAGCTGTAATCACAGCAAAAGGTGGCGCTACAAAGTATTAACTTAAGGGGGCTGAATAATTTTGCACGCCCAATTTTTCAGTTTTTGATTTGTTAAAAAAGTTTGAAATATCCAATAAATGTCATTCCACTTCATGATTGTGTCCCACTTGTTTTTGATTCTTCACAAAAAAATACTGTTTTATATCTTTATGTTTGAAGCCTGAAATGTGGCAAAAGGTCGCAAAGTTCAAGGGGGCCGAATACTTTCGCAAGGCACTGTATATACAGTGGGCTCCAAAATGACTGGCACCCCTGACTGGCAATGCACAAACAATACTTAAAAACATATAAACAATATAATTATAGAGATAAACTCAATATACCAACATGTGAAAAATACTGTACTTTATTAATGTTTCAATGGAACCCACCAAAATCATACAATTATTTAATACAAAATACATTTCACCAAAATCAAGGTTTCATAATTATTGGCACTCCTCATTTAGTACTTAGTGCCACCACCTTTTCCTGGAATGTTTGACAAGACCGTTCCTCTATGCAGACCTTTCAAGATCCTTCACAGTCTTGGGTTTGCCCTTATCAACTGCCCTCTTCCACTCAGCCCACAGGTTTTCCATTGGATTGAGGTCCGGCGACTGGGATGGCCACGGCAGAACATTGATTTTGTTGTCACAGAACCATTTCTGTGTGGATCTTGAGGTATGTTTTGGGTCATTGTCTTGTTGGAAAGTCCACCTACGGCCAAGTCCCAGCCTTCTGGCTGAGACAACCAGATTGTCAGCCAAAATTGCCTGGTACTTGGTGGAATTCATTACGCCATCAATCTTAACCAGTGCCCCTGGACCTCTGGAATTAAAACAGCCCCAAAACATCACTGACCCCCCTCCACATTTCACCGTGAGTACGAGGTGCCTCTCCTTGTATGCATCTCTGTTTCGACGCCAAACATGCCGATGCTGTATCTGACCAAAACATTCAATTTTGGTCTCATCTGATCAGAACACCTTCTTCCAATCATAATTTAAATGACATTTAACAAACTCCAAGCGCTTGCGTCTGTCTTGGGGTCATTAAGGGCTTTCTTCTGGAAACCCTTCCAAAGAGCCTGTGTTTGTGGAGGTGGCGTCCGATGGTGCTTTTTGAAACCTGGGTGACCCCAAGACGCCACAAAGGCCTGCAATTCTTTCACAGTGATTCTGGGGGTTTTGTTGCTTCTCTCACAATCCTTCTCCATATCCTTGGGGGCAAAATGCATTTGCGTCTTCTACCCGTGAGGTTTTCAACTGTTCCATATCTTTTGAATTGTTTAATAATTGCCGACAGTGCTCAGTGGTATATTCAATCGTTTGTGGATCTTCTTGTAGCCATTACCAGATTTATGAAGGTCTACGACCATCTGTCTCTTTTGAACTGCCAGTTCTTTTCTTTTCTTCATGGTGTTGGATGATAAAGGGATATTACATGCGTGTTACCTCATTTTTATACACTAGCAAAAAAGGAAGTGATGTAATGGCTCAATATAGTTCCTTAACACTTAGATACACTTAAATAAGTGGAATTGAATTCCTGGTTTAATTTTGGTAGATGTTATTTACAATAATATTTACGGGTGCCATTCATTTTGAAACCTTGATTTGGAAGACATTGATTTTTAAATAAATCAATTCATTCATTTGTTGGGTTCCATTGAAACATTAATAAAGTACAGTATTTTTCACATGTTGGTATATTGAGTTTCTCTCTTTTAAAGTATTGTTTGTGCATTGTCAGTCAGGGGTGCCAGTAATTTTGGAGCCCACTGTGTATATATATATATATATATATATATATATATATATATATATATATATATATATATATATATATATGAACTGAACAAAAATATAAACCTAAAATGTAAAAATGTTGGTTTCATTAGCTGAAAAAAAAAGATCCAGAAATGTATATATCCAGAAATGAATATATATATACACATACATACAGTCGTGGCAAAAGGGCTTCACAGGCAAGGATATTGCCAGTGAGATTGCACCTAAATCAACCAATTATTGGATCATCAAGAACTTCAAAGAGAGCGGTTCAATTGTTGTGAAGAAGGTTTCAGGGTGCCCAAGAAAGTCCAGCAAGCGCCAGGACCGTCTCCTAAAGTTGATTCAGCTGCGGGATCGGCAGAGCTTGCTCAGGAATGGCAGCAGGCAGGTGTGAGTGCATCTCCACGCACAGTGAGGCAAAGACTTTTGGAGGATGGCCTGGTGTCAAGGGCAGCAAAGAAGCCACTTCTCTCCAGGAAAAACATCAGGGACAGATTGATATTCTGCAAAAGGTACAGGGATTGGACTGCTGAGGACTGGGGTAAAGTCATTTTCTCTGATGAATCCCCTTTCCAATTGTTTGGGGCATCCGGAAAAAAGCTTGTCCGGAGAAGACAAGGTTGAGTGCTACCAACAGTCCTGTGTCATGCCAGCAGTAAAGCATCCTGAGACCATTCATGTGTGGGGTTGCTTCTCAGCCAAGGGAGTGGGCTCACTCACAATTTTGCCTACAAACACAGCCATGAATAAAGAATGGTACCCACACATCCTCAGAGAGCAACTTCTCCCAACCATCCCATTGATAATCCCATTGAGAACTTGTGGTCAATCATCAAGAGGCGGGTGGACAAACAAAAACCCACAAATTCTGACAAACTCCAAGCATTGATTATGCAAGAATGGGCTGCCATCAGTCAGGATGTGGCCCAGAAGTTAATTGACAGCATGCTAGGGCGGATTGCAGAGGTCTTGAAAAAGACGGGTCAACACTGCAAATATTGACTCTTTGCAAAAACTTCATGTAATTGTCAATAAAAGCCTTAAACACTTATGAAATGCTTGTAATTATACTTCAGTATTCCATAGTAACATCTGACAAAAATATCTAAAGACACTGAGGCAGCAGACTTTGTGAAAATTAATATTTGTGTCACTCTCAAAACTTTTGGCCACAACTGTACTTTGGTGCGAAAAGTGCAAATCAATCCCAGAACAACAGCAAAGCACCCTGTGAGGATGCTGGAGGAAACAGGTACAAACGTATCTATATCCACAGTAAAATGAGTCCTATATCAACACCGCTCAGCAAGGAAGAAGCCACCGCTACAAAACCACCATAAAAAAGCCAGACTGCGGTTTGCAACTGCACATGGTGACAAATATCGTACTTTTTGGAGAAATATCCTCTGGTCTGATGAAACAAAAATACAACTGCTTGGCCATAATGACCATGGTTAGGTTTGGAGGAAAAAGGGGGAGGCTTGCAAGCCAAAGAACACCATCCCAACCGGGATGTAACAATAACAAAAGTTTATCTCAATACTTTGTTATATACCCTTTGTTGGCAATGAGGTCGAATCTTTTCTGTAAGTCTTCACAAGGTTTTCACACACTGTTGCTGGTATTTTGGCCCATTCCTCCATGCAGATCTCCTCTAGAGCAGTGATATTTTGGGGTTGTGTTTGGGATCATTGTCATGCTGAAAGACCCAGCCACGTTTCATCTTCAATGCCCTTGCTGATGGAAGGAGGTTTTCACTCAAAATCTCACGATACATGGCCCCATTCATTCTTTCTTTTACACGGGTCAGTTTTTACCAAAAAGTTATATTTTGGTTTCATCTGACCATATGACATTCTCCCAATCTTCTTCTGGATTATCCAAATGCTCTCTAGCAAACTTTAGACGGGCCTGGACATGTACTGGCTTAAGCAGGGGGACACGTCTGGCACTGCAGGATTTGAGTCCCTGGTGGCGTAGTGTGTTACTGATGGTAGGCTTTGTTACTTTGGTCCCAGCTCTCTGCAGGTCATTCACTAGGTCCCCCCATGTGGTTCTGAGATTTTTGCTCACCGTTCTTGTGATCATTTTGATCCCACGGGGTGAGATCTTACATGGAGCCCCAGATCGAGGGAGATTATCAGTGGACTTGTATGTCTTCCATTTCCTAATAATTGCTCCCACAGTTGATTTCTTCAAACCAAGCTGCTTACCTATTGCAGATTCAGTCTTCCCAGCCTGGTGCAGGTCTACAATTTTGTTTCTGGTGTCCTTGACAGCTCTTTGGTCTTGGCCATAGTGGAGTTTGGAGTGTGACTGTTTGAGGTTGTGGACAGGTGTCTTTTATACTGATAACAAGTTCAAACAGGTGCCATTAATACAGGTAACGAGTGGAGGACAGAGGAGCCTCTTAAAGAAGAAGTTACAGGTCTGTGAGAGCCAGAAATCTTGCTTGTTTGTAGGTGACCAAATACTTATTTTCCACCATTATTTGCAAATAAATTCATTAAAAATCCTACAATGTGATTTTCTGGATTATTTTCCCTCATTTTGTCTGTCATAGTTGAAGTGTACCTATGATGAAAATTACAGGCCTCTCATCTTTTTAAGTGGGAGAACTTGCCCAATTGGTGGCTGACTAAATACTTTTTTGCCCCACTGTACACACACACACACACACACACACACACACACACACACACACACACAGTGGGGAGAACAAGTATTTGATACACTGCCGATTTTGCAGGTTTTCCTACTTACAAAGCGTGTAGAGGTCTGTATTTAAAAAAAAAATCATAGGTACACATCAACTATCAGAGACGGAATCTAAAACAAAAATCCAGAAAATCACATTGTATGATTTTTAAGTAATTCATTTGCATTTTATTGCATGACATAAGCATTTGATCACCTACCAACCACTAAGAATTCCAGCTCTCACAGACCTGTTAGTTTTCTTTAAGAATCCCTCCTGTTCTCCACTCATTACCTGTATTAACTGCACCTGTTTGAACTCGTTACCTGTATAACAGACACCTGTCCACACACTCAATCAACCAGAATCCAACCTCTCCACAATGGCCAAGACCAGAGAGCTGTGTAAGGACATGAGGGTTAAATTGTTGACCTGCACAAGGCTGTGATTGGCTACAGGACAATAGGCAAGCAGCTTGGTGAGAAGGCAACAACTGTTGGCTCAATTATTAGAAAATGTAAGAAGTTCAAGATGACGGTCAATCAGCCTCGGTCTAGGGCTCCATGCAAGATCTCACCTCGTGGGGCATCAATGATCATGAGGAAGGTGAGGGATCAGCCCAGAACTACACGGCAGGACCTGGTCAATGACCTGAAGAAAGCTGGGACCACAGTCTCAAAGAAAACCATTAGTAACACACTACGCCGTCATGGATTAAAATCCTGCAGCGCACGCAAGGTCCCCCTGCTCAAGCCAGCGCATGTCCAGGCTCGTCTGAAGTTAGCCAATGACCATCTGGATGATTCAGAGGAGGAATGGAATGGGAGACAAACATGTGGTCTGATGAGACAAAAATAGAGATTTTTGGACTAAACTCCACTCGCTGTGTTTGGAGGAAGAAGGATGAATACAACCCCAAGAACACCATCCCAACCGTGAAGCATGGAGGTGGAAACATCATTTTTTTGGGGATGCTTTTCTGCAAAGGGAACAGGACGATTGCACCGTATTGAGGGGAGGATGGATGGGGCCATGTATTGCGAGATCTTGGCCAACAACCTCCTTCCCTCGGTAAGAGCATTGGAGATGGGTCGTGGCTGGGTCTTCCAGCATGACAACGACCCGAAACACACAGCCAGGGCAACCAAGGAGTGGCTCCGTAAGAAGCATCTCAAGGTCCTGGAGTGGCTTAGCCCATCTCCAGACCTGAACCCAATTGAAAATCTTTGGAGGGAGCTGAAAGTCCGTATTGCCCAGCGAAAGCCCCGAAACCTGAAGGATCTGGAGAAGGTCTGTATGGAGGAGTGGGCCAAAATCCCTGCTGCAGTGTGTGCAAACCTGGTCAAGAACTACAGGAAACGTAAGATCTCTGTAATTGCAAACAAAGGTTTCTGTACCAAATATTAAGTTCTGCTTTTCTGATGTATCAAATACTTATGGCATGCAATAAAATGCAAATTAATTACTTAAAAATCATACAATGTGATTTTCTGGATTTGTTTTAGATTCCGTCTCTCACAGTTGAAGTGTACCTATGATAAAAATTACAGACATCTACATGCTTTGTAAGTAGGAAAACCTGCAAAATTGGCAGTGTATCAAATAATTGTTCTCCCCACTGTACATACATACATACATACATACATACATACATACATACATACATACATACATACATACATACATAGCTATGGAATCATGTAGTAACCAAAAAAAAGTGTTCAACAAATCAAAATACATTTTATATTTGAGATTCTTAGAAGTAGTCAACCTTTGCCTTGATGACAGCTTTGCACACTCTTAGCATTCTCTCATCAACTTAGCCTTTCCCAGTGAACGCCTCTGCTTTTTCCTATTCTGGTCTGTATGTGTGTGTGAGAGTGTATCCTGTAGTCCAACCTCTTTGTCAAGCCGTCATCAGGTTCTACTACGGCCCACATCATTTTAACTACACGACCCCAACTGGGACGCCATGTCAGGTACACTCGTCTTAATTAGCAAGGTAATGACCTTGGGCGCTGAGGGCAACAAAAGACGAAACGGAGTGGGGGATATTGGGACGGAAATAGGCTCACTGCTAGGAGAAGGGTGTGATTTCACACCCATGGTGGGGGGTAGGGGGTAGATGGAACCAGGGACAGTGGGTGGCAGGGACATCATCACCCACACTTTGCCAGCCTGCCTGCCTGGGACAAAGGGTATCACTCAAGGCACTGTACCCCCCCCCCCCATACCCCCCATCCTCCCAGTCCCCTGATGTCCTTCTGTACCCTCTATACCAGTACCCATCTGCTAACAGGCACTAGCAGGCGTTAGCCAGCAGCGCAGGGGACTGCTTAGCCCTACTGTAATTAGCCCCTAGACGCTAACCGTGCTAACAGCATGTTTTAAAACAGATGTAGGGGGTGGAGAGAGAGCGCTACCGCCACCACCGTCATTTGATAAGGAGAGAGAGAGAAAGAACCAAAAGAGAGAGAAACAGAAGTGACCTAGTTAAAGCAGTGATGCAACACATTACAGTACACAATGGCCAGTTTTGATGCCAGTCCTCCTTGCTCTCCTGATGGTTGCCTTGGTCAACTGACAATTAGCTAGTCCGGTCATTTAATTACATCTAGCCTATTCCATATTAGTGGGTTTAAGGAGGAGCCTCTCTGGTTACAATCCATTTAACCAGTCTATTGTAAGATCTCCAGTTTTTTTTTCTCAATCTGTGCTCAATCGCACCCATGTGACTTTCTTTTAGCCAACAGCGTGCCTCCCTGCGCAGGAGTTGACCTCGGCAAGGGGTCAGAGGTGACGGAGTAGACGCCCTTGGAACCTCGTAGCCGTGTGACGCAGATGACTCATACGGAGTTTACCTTCCCCCTGGCCTCCCCCTCCTCCTCCCCCGTTCCTCTCTCTAACCTCAAGGCCGTCTGACTGAGGGGCCAGACTCACTGTCACAGCCATCACACCAGACAACCTTCTCTCCTACTCCCTCAGACGACCCTGCTGCTGTTGTCATGACAATGGACGACGGCACTACTCTCTCTACTAAGCTCCGGGAGGGGGTGAGCACAATGAAAGATATTTGAAGTATTAAAGGTAGAATCCTTAATTTTTCTCGGCGCATGCTGCTAAATTACAAAGGCTAACAGGCTAACTGGCTAATGTTAAACTACACTGACAGGCTAACGGCTTGGGCTCTGAATGCTAGCGGAGGATGTGGTGGTGTGGTGAGCATGTCGGCCCAGAGGTGGGGAATGATGGTGAGGAAACAGAGCAAAGGACAACCACCTCCTCTCTGTTCAACTCTCACACACACACACACACACACACACACACACACACACACACACACACACACACACACACAGTATGGTGTGTGTGTGGTGTATAGTGTAATGTAGTGTATAGTGTAGCAGCGCTCCCATGCAGTGACTATGACTCACTGTAGACACAGGGCGACCCAGAGAGAACAAGAGAACAGAACAATGGCAGCTGGTGTGTGAGGGTACAGGATGAGATGAGGGGCCATGAAGCTGAGAGATCACTGTACTGTTATCAACTGCTGTGTTACACTACACACCCCGCAGCAAACACACACACAGCACTGTTCCCTCGGAGCATGGAATTACATGAAATCAAGAGATCACACACACACAGACACACAGGATAACAGCCACCCACCACCAACATCTACAGCACGCACAACCTACAAGCTACACACACACACACTTGAACCAATTAAGACACTTGATTAGTGGAGAGAGACACTGAGCTCTCATACTGTGGACAAACACATGCCCAACACACACGTGTGATCTGTGCCACACACTTGACCACACTTTCAGCTAAAATGAAATAAGCAGATAGTTTAGCCTATCTCTGTCTCATATAGTCGAGGGTGAGAGGGGCCTCTCGTATGACATAACCCGTACTGCAGCAGAAATAACAGAGAACATGCTACAACTAGAAGACGGTTTAGGACAGGGTGTTCTTTCGTCCCTCCGTCATCTCTGTTTTCATAGAGAGGGGCGAGGGTGAGAGGGGGGCCAGGTTTGAGGTTCACTGTAGCGCACCGTTGGAGATGGACCCAGCATCCATCGATTGGTTTGTTTTGGACGGGGGGGGGACCGCAGGACGGGAAAAGGATATTGACTGAACAACATGAAAAATAATTGACCCTTCTGCCCATCTTCCACCCAAAAAAACAGGAGGGAAAGGAGGGAAAGAGAGAGAACAGAAACCGGGGGATGGAGAAAAATAAAGAAAAACAGAAGGAAGTGGAGAGGAATACGCAGGAGGGAGAGAAAGAGAACAGAGGTGTTGAGAGAGGACTTTGACCTGGATATTACCATGGGAGGACACAAAGGCTTTGGTGCCAAAATAGAGAGCTTTGAGTCTCAGTGTAAGAGATAAACATTTCCCAGTACAATGGTTTTCACCTGTACTGTGCCTCACATTTGACAACTGTTCCATTTGACTTCTCTACATACAATGCTTTTACCCGTGTCATTACATGGCAGGGACCTGGGTCACCTTTGACCTCTCTACTGATTCATTCCTATTGGCTGATTTAAGGCACTAACTGTACCATGTTAACCCAGTCATGAGCAGAATAGATTGAGGACTACCCTTTCACTGCAATCTCCAGATCAACATGGGTGAATTATATACTCAGATGTGCGAGATCACCGAGTAGAGTTTTAAAAGACTTGCACACCTTGTCAGTACATAGGTCAAGTTAAGGTTTGTGGAGCTCTTTTGAATCCAATCCAATCTCTACTTGCACTATCCTATATAGAGAAACATCAACTATGTTCTAACTATTTTTTTATGATCAAATTGGCTGTGAATGTGTGTATTGTGCTGTCAATAAAACACTTCTAACCCTGAACACACACACACACACACACCCCAACCCACACACACAGCCCATTACCTCACCTGATAGCTTCATCAGCAGCTCCGACGCTACCTTGAAGTTGATGTCCTGGCTGAGGAGACTGTTCTTGTTCCCCATGGGGCTTCCCTCGCGTCCCTTCAGGGTCCCCCTGTGGCCCCCACTGTCTGCTGTGACCTCTGCTGGCCCTGTGGCCCCCAGCGCCGCGCCCTGCTCCTGGTAGAAGGAGGAGTAGCTGGGCTGGCTCCGGGGGCTTCTCCGCACCTCTTCCTCATCTTCCTCTGCCCGGGGTTCCTGCTTCAGATGGAAGGACTGTGGAGCCTTCAGGGCTTCCTTCTGGTTGGCCGCTATACAGAGAGAGAAAGAGGGGGGGGAGAGGGTTAGAGAAAGAGGGGGAGGGTTAGAGAGAGAGGGGAGGGAGGGTTAGAGAGAGAGGGGGTGAGAGAGAGTTAGAGGATAGCGAGAAGGTTGGAGAGGAGGAAAAGTTGAGAAGGAGAGAGGGGAAGAGGACAAATGAAAGAGGAGAGAGGAGGAGGTGGGAGGGAAAAGGGAGAGAGAGTAGAGCCAGATTGGTGATGATTGTCAAGAGGAATGAGAGGGACGACGAGGACAGAGAGAGGGTTGAGGAGGGTTGTGTGTGAGAGATCCTCAACTATTTGTGGAACGATACAGTGTGGACTGTGGCAGAAGAGCAGGGTTCAACTGGGGTTTTCTCCATGTGACAGTTGATCACATAAACCCAACAATAACATAACGCTGGTCACAGGGCACAACACGTGGCCGTGTTTCTGCATTCTACGGTCTTCTGTGTTCTTAATTTGTACCTCAAACCACACACACACACTGACCATTAACATGTGAGAGAGAGAGCCGATCAGATTGAGGATGAGAGTAGGTTTTGTAAGCAGTCTGTTATTTAGAGAGAGAACTAAAAGTCCCTGGTCTGGACCATCAGTGAACAGTGAATCCTAGGATCCTGGAGCACAGTGGGCCAGCACAGATGGTAGGACCTAATGACTGACTCTCTCACTCTGTCCAGGTCTGCAGGGCATCTCTAACCAAATCCACTCCTCCTCTTCTCTTTCTCTCCATCTTTATTTCACACACACACACACACACACACACACACACACACACACACACACACACACACACACACACTTAAGTTAGGCTTGCTAATACACAGATAATAATCAAACTAAATATCACACACCTGTGTGTGTGTGTGTGTGTGTGTGTGTGTGTGTGTGTGTGTGTGTGTAGGGAAACTGGGTCACATCTAATCCCGCCTTAGATTAATAATTAATAATAATTAGACATGGCGCAACTTCTGATCTCTGCCAAGAAAACCCAGAGACCACGGTGCCTCAACGCTTTGTGGTGATGGTTCTCGTACTCTCGGTCTCTCACTGCTCTCTCTCACACACTTGGGTCTGTTATCATTCTTGGGTCGACGGCTGTCCCGTTTCCTCCAGCCCCACTATAGATCCTCTCTCCTGCTCACCCCCCCTCACCTACTCCTCACTCCCTCCCGTCACACCTAACATCTCCGGCCGCCACAGGCCTGCAGCGGGGCCACCCCCCCTGCCCGTGTCATAAATCTGTGGCAGCTCCGGCCATCTGATTAATGATGATGCACGCTGGAGGGACAGAGGGGGACAGAGCGCTCAGGTAAGGGAGGACAGGAGCCACACTGGCAGAACCTCCCTGTGGGTGGACCTGCTAGACCTAAACCGCCCATGCTGTGCCACTGGGCTGTGCTGGTGGAGGCTTGTAGTGGGGGGGAGGGGTGTGTGAGGCCAAGTGGGAGGCTTGCGAATGGGGGACAGTGACTTTCACGTCAAGGGGTTAGGGGTCGCGGCAGCACCACCAGCTGGAAATGTCACACTGTCAGATGTCAGCGGGCAGGCTCGATGGTGGAGTGTGTGTGTGTGTGTGTGTGTGTCGGATGTCAGCGGGCAGGCTAAGTATAACCTGGTCAGCACCTGGAAGGACGTCCTCTAATTAGGAGTGTGTTCAGGCCGTGTTGGATCAAACAGGGACAGCACGCTTCACTGTGGCCCTGGCGAGGCCTACACACACACACACACACACACCAACTCTATTACAGATGACCTGCGCGCGCACACACACACACCCCCCTCCGACGGTACTCCACCGGAACAATAACAACCATCAAGACGCAGGTCACTCCACTACAATAACCTTTTTGGGCCCTATAAATAGCATCGTATTTAAACTCTCCCAATCTGAGTTACAGAGATCACTCAATTATTTAGTACCCTAATGTGACATTTTTCATTTCTCCAGTTGGGAACTCAAGTAACACAAAAAACACAAGTGTACCTTATCTATTCCACTTACCAGATGCTTTTTCCCTGCAGGAATCTAACCTATGACGCTGACATTGCTAGAGCCACGCTCTTACCAACTGAGCCACACAGGACTGCTGCTGCTACTACTGCTGCTGCTACTACTACTGCTGCTGCTATGACTACTGCTACTGCTGCTACTACTGCTGCTACTACTGCTGCTACTACTACTACTACTACTATGACTACTGCTACTGCTGCTACTACTGCTGCTGCTGCTGCTGCTACTACTACTGCTGCTACTACTGCTACTGCTGCTGCTACTACTGCTACTACTGCTGCTACTACTGCTGCTGCTACTACTGCTGCTGCTGCTACTACTGCTATGACTACTGCTACTGATGCTACTACTGCTGCTCCTGCTGCTACTACTGCTGCTGCTGCTACTACTACTGCTACTGCTACTGCTACTGCTGCTGCTGCTACTGCTGCTGCTGCTGCTACTACTGCTGCTGCTGCTGCTACTACTGCTGCTCCTGCTGCTACTGCTGCTGCTGCTACTGCTGCTACTACGACTACTGCTACTGCTGCTGCTACTACTGCTGCTGCTGCTACTACTGCTGCTGCTGCTACTACTGCTGCTACTGCTACTGCTGCTACTACTGCTGCTGCTGCTACTACTGCTACTACTGCTGCTACTGCTACTATGACTACTGCTACTGCTGCTACTACTGCTGCTGCTGCTACTGCTACTACTACTACTATGACTACTGCTACTGCTGCTGCTACTACTGCTGCTGCTATGACTGCTGCTACTGCTACTACTACTATGACTGCTACTGCTACTACTATCACTGCTACTACGACTACGACTACTGCTACTACGACTGCTACTACGACTACTGCTACTACTACGACTACTGCTACTACTACCACTGCTACTACGACTACTGCTAATACGACTACTCCTACCACTGCTACTACGACTACTGCTACTACCACTGCTACTACGACTACTGCTAATACGACTACTCCTGCTACTACTACCACTGCTACTACTGCTACTGCTGCTACTACTACCACTGCTACTACTGCTACTGCTGCTACTACTACCACTGCTACTACGACTACTGCTAATACGACTACTCCTGCTACTACTACCACTGCTACTATGACTACTGCTACTACTACCACTGCTACTACTGCTACTACTGCTACTACGACTACTGCTACTACTACCACTGCTACTACTACTACCACTGCTACTACGACTACTGCTGCTACTACTACCACTGCTACTATGACTACTGCTACTACTACCACTGCTACTACTGCTACTACTGCTACTACGACTACTGCTACTACTACCACTGCTACTACGACTACTGCTACTACTACCACTGCTACTACGACTACTGCTACTACGACTACTACCACTGCTACTATGACTACTATGACTACTACTGCTACTATGACTACTATGACTACTACTGCTACTATGACTACTATGACTACTACTACGACTACTGCTGCTACTACTACCACTGCTACTACGACTACTGCTGCTACTACTACCACTGCTACTATGACTACTACTGCTACTACTACCACTGCTACTACGACTACTGCTGCTACTATGACTACTACTGCTACTACTACCACTGCTACTACTGCTGCGACTACTGATGCTACTACTACCACTGCTACTACTACTACTACTACCGCTGCTACTACGACTACTGCTGCTACTACTACTACCACTGCTACTACCGCTGCTACTACTACCACTGCTACTGCTACTACTACTGCTACTACTACCACTGCTACTACCGCTGCTACTACTACCACTGCTACTACTACTACTGCTACTACTACTACTGCTACTACCGCTGCTACTACTACCACTGCTACTGCCGCTGCTACTACTACCACTGCTACTACTACTACTACCACTGCTACTGCCGCTGCTACTACTACCACTGCTACTGCTACTACTGCTACTACTACCACTGCTACTACATTTACATTTACATTTAAGTCATTTAGCAGACGCTCTTATCCAGAGCGACTTACAAATTGGTGCATTCACCTTATGACCTCCAGTGGAACAGTAGTGCATCTAAATCTTTTCAGGGGGAGGGGGGGTGAGAGGGATTACTTTATCCTATCCTAGGTATTCCTTAAAGAGGTGGGGTTTCAGGTGTCTCCGGAAGGTGGTGATTGACTCCGCTGTCCTGGCGTCGTGAGGGAGTTTGTTCCACCATTGGGGGCCAGAGCAGCGAACAGTTTTGACTGGGCTGGCGGGAACTGTACTTCCTCAGTGGTAGGGAGGCGAGCAGGCCAGAGGTGGATGAACGCAGTGCCCTTGTTTGGGTGTAGGGCCTGATCAGAGCCTGGAGGTACTGAGGTGCCGTTCCCCTCACAGCTCCGTAGGCAAGCACCATGGTCTTGTAGCGGATGCGACTTCAACTGGAAGCCAGTGGAGGGAGCGGAGGAGCGGGGTGACGTGAGAGAACTTGGGAAGGTTGAACACCAGACGGGCTGCGGCGTTCTGGATGAGTTGTAGGGGTTTAATGGCACAGGCAGGGAGCCCAGCCAACAGCGAGTTGCAGTAATCCAGACGGGAGATGACAAGTGCCTGGATTAGGACCTGCGCCGCTTCCTGTGTGAGGCAGGGTCGTACTCTGCGGATGTTGTAGAGCATGAACCTACAGGAACGGGCCACCGCTACTTGATGTTAGTTGAGAACGACAGGGTGTTGTCCAGGATCACGCCAAGGTTCTTAGCGCTCTGGGAGGAGGACACAATGGAGTTGTCAACCGTGATGGCGAGATCATGGAACGGGCAGTCCTTCCCGGGAGGAAGAGCAGCTCCGTCTTGCCGAGGTTCAGCTTGAGGTGGTGATCCGTCATCCACACGGGATATGTCTGCCAGACATGCAGAGATGCGATTCGCCACCTGGTCATCAGAAGGGGGAAAGGAGAAGATTAATTGTGTGTCGTCTGCATAGCAATGATAGGAGAGACCATGTGAGGTTATGACAGAGCCAAGTGACTTGGTGTATAGCGAGAATAGGAGAGGGCCTAGAACAGAGCCCTGGGGGACACCAGTGGTGAGAGCACGTGGTGTGGAGACGGATTCTCGCCACGCCACCTGGTAGGAGCGACCTGTCAGGTAGGACGCAACCAAGCGTGGGCCGCGCCGGAGATGCCCAACTCGGAGAGGGTGGAGAGGAGGATCTGATGGTTCACAGTATCGAAGGCAGCCGATAGGTCTAGAAGGATGAGAGCAGAGGAGAGAGAGTTAGCTTTAGCAGTGCGGAGCGCCTCCGTGATACAGAGAAGAGCAGTCTCAGTTGAATGACTAGTCTTGAAACCTGACTGATTTGGATCAAGAAGGTCATTCTGAGAGAGATAGCGGGAGAGCTGGCCAAGGACGGCACGTTCAAGAGTTTTGGAGAGAAAAGAAAGAAGGGATACTGGTCTGTAGTTGTTGACATCGGAGGGATCGAGTGTAGGTTTTTTCAGAAGGGGTGCAACTCTCGCTCTCTTGAAGACGGAAGGGACGTAGCCAGCGGTCAGGGATGAGTTGATGAGCGAGGTGAGGTAAGGGAGGAGGTCTCCGGAAATGGTCTGGAGAAGAGAGGAGGGGATAGGGTCAAGCGGGCAGGTTGTAGGGCGGCCGGCCGTCACAAGACGCGAGATTTCATCTGGAGAGAGAGGGAGAAAGAGGTCAGAGCACAGGGTAGGGCAGTGTGAGCAGAACCAGCGGTGTCGTTTGACTTAGCAAACGAGGATCGGATGTCGTCGACCTTCTTTTTCAAAATGGTTGACGAAGTCATCTGCAGAGAGGGAGGAGGGGGGGAGGGGGAGGAGGATTCAGGAGGGAGAAGGTTGCAAAGAGCTTCCTAGGGTTAGAGGCAGATGCTTGGAATTTAGAGTGGTAGAAAGTGGCTTTAGCAGCAGAGAGAGAAGAGGAAAATGTAGAGAGGAGGGAGTGAAAGGATGTCAGGTCCGCAGGAGGCGAGTTTTCCTCCATTTCCGCTCGGCTGCCCGGAGCCCTGTTCTGTGAGCTCGCAATGAGTCGTCGAGCCACGGAGCGGGAGGGGAGGACCGAGCCGGCCTGGAGGATAGGGGACATAGAGAGTCAAAGGATGCAGAAAGGGAGGAGAGGAGGGTTGAGGAGGCAGAATCAGGAGATAGGTTGGAGAAGGTTTGAGCAGAGGGAAGAGATGATAGGATGGAAGAGGAGAGAGTAGCGGGGAGAGAGAGCGAAGGTTGGGACGGCGCGATACCATCCGAGTAGGGGCAGTGTGGGAAGTGTTGGATGAGAGCGAGAGGGAAAAGGATACAAGGTAGTGGTCGGAGACTTGGAGGGGAGTTGCAACGAGGTTAGTGGAAGAACAGCATCTAGTAAAGATGAGGTCGAGCGTATTTCCTGCCTTGTGAGTAGGGGAAGGTGAGAGGGTGAGGTCAAAAGAGGAGAGGAGTGGAAAGAAGGAGGCAGAGAGGAATGAGTCAAAGGTAGGCGTGGGGAGGTTAAAGTCGCCCAGAACTGTGAGAGGTGAGCCGTCCTCAGGAAAGGAGCTTATCAAGGCATCAAGCTCATTGATGAACTCTCCGAGGGAACCTGGAGGGCGATAAATGATAAGGATGTTAAGCTTGAAAGGGCTGGTAACTGTGACAGCATGGAATTCAAAGGAGGCGATAGACAGATGGGTAAGGGGAGAAAGAGAGAATGACCACTTGGGAGAGATGAGGATCCCGGTGCCACCACCCCGCTGACCAGAAGCTCTCGGGGTGTGCGAGAACACGTGGGCAGACGAAGAGAGCAGTAGGAGTAGCAGTGTTGTCTGTGGTGATCCATGTTTCCGTCAGTGCCAAGAAGTCGAGGGACTGGAGGGAGACATAGGCGGAGATGAACTCTGCCTTGTTGGCCGCAGATCGGCAGTTCCAGAGGCTACCGGAGACCTGGAACTCCACGTGGGTCGTGCGCGCTGGGACCACCAGATTAGGTGGCCGCGGCCACGCGGTGTGGAGCGTTTGTATGGTCTGTGCAGAGAGGAGAGAACAGGGATAGACAGACACATAGTTGACAGGCTACACAAGAGGCTACGCTAATGCAAAGGAGATTGGAATGACAAGTGGACTACACGTCACGAGTGTTCAGAGAGTTAAGCTTACGTAGCAAGAATCTTATTGACTAAAATGATTAAAATGATACAGTACTGCTGAAGTAGGCTAGCTGGCAGAGGCTGCGTTGTTGACTAAGTAGGCTAGTTGGCATTGGCTGGGTTGTTGACACTACACTAATCAAGTCGTTCCGTTGAGTGTAATAGTTTCTACTGTGCTGCTATTCGGGGCTAGCTGGCTAGCTAGCAGTGTTGATTACGTTACGTTGCGTTAAAAGAACGACAATAGCTGGCTGGCTAACCTAGGAAATCGCTCTAGACTACACAATTATATTTGATACAAAGACGGCTATGTAGCTAGCTATGTAGCTAGCTACGATCAAACAAATCAAGCCGTTGTACTGTAATGAAATGAAATGAAAAATGTGATACTACCTGTGGAGCGAAGCGAAATGCGACCGGATTGTTGAGTGCAGAAGTTCTGTTCGGTAGACGTTGGCTAGCTGTTGGCTAGCTAGCAGAGTCTCCTATGTTAAGGACGACATAAAACTACACACTCTAAACTACACAATTATCTTGGGTACGAAGACAGCAAAGACAACTATGTAGCTAGCTAACACTACACTAATCAAGTCGTTCAGTTGAGTGTAATAGTTGTGCTGCTAATCGGTAGACGGTGGACTAGCTAACGGTGGACGTTAGCTAGCTGGCTAGCTGCAGGGCAGTGTAGACTGCGTTAGGACGACGAAATACGATAATTACGCAATTATCTATGATACAAAGACGGCTGTGTAGCTAGCTAAGAAGAAATTGCTAAGATTAGACAAATCAAACCGTTGTACTATAATGAAATGTAATGAAATGTAATACTACCTGCGGACCGAGTGCAGATGCGACCGCTCGCTCCAACCCGGAAG
>NW_027039192.1:0-15000 GCF_034236695.1 Oncorhynchus nerka | reverse complement strand
ACCGCTGCTGCTGCTGCTGCTGCTACGACCGCTGCTGCTACGACCGCTGCTGCTACGACCGCTGCTGCTACGACCGCTACTGCTACGACCGCTGCTACTACGACCGCTGCTACTACGACCGCTACTGCTACGACCGCTGCTACTACGACAACTGCTGCTACGACTGCTACGACCGCTGCTACTACGGCCGCTATGACCACTGCTGCTACGACCGCTACGACCGCTGCTGCTACGACCGCTGCTGCTACGACCAATACGACCGCTGCTGCTACGACCGCTGCTGCTATGACCGCTACTGCTATGACCGCTACTGCTACAACCGCTGCTACTATGACCGCTACGACCGCTGCTACTACGAGCGCTGCTGCTACGACCGCTGCTGCTACGACTTTGACCGCTGCTACTGCTACTACTTTGACCGCTGCTACTGCTACTACTTTGACCGCTGCTACTGCTACTACTTTGACCGCTGCTACTGCTACTACTTTGACCGCTGCTACTGCTACTACTTTGACCGCTGCTACTGCTACTACTTTGACCGCTGCTACTGCTACTACTTTGACCGCTGCTACTGCTACTACTTTGACCGCTGCTACTGCTACTACTTTGACCGCTGCTACTGCTACTACTTTGACCGCTGCTACTGCTACTACTTTGACCGCTGCTGCCGCTACTACTTTGACCGCTGCTGCCGCTACTAAATAAATCAAATCAAATCAAATTGTATTTGTCACATACACATGGTTAGCAGATGTTAATGCGAGTGTAGCGAAATGCTTGTGCTTCTAGTTCCGACAATGCAGTAATAACCAACAAGTAATCAAGCTAACAATTCCAAACTACTACCTTATAGACACAAGTGTAAGGGGATAAAGAATATGTACATAAAGATATATGAATGAGTGATGGTACAGAGCGGCATGGGCAAGATACAGTAGATGGCATTGAGTGCAGTATATAAATATGAGATGAGTATGTAAACAAAGTGGCATAGTTAAAGTGGCTAGTGATACATGTATTACATAACGATGCAGTAGATGATATAGAGTACAGTATATACATATACATATGAGATGAATAATGTAGGGTATGTAAACATTATATTAGGTAGCTTTGTTTAAAGTGGCTAGTGATATATTTCCCATCATTTCCCATCAATTCCCATTATTAAAGTGGCTGGAGTTGAGTCAGTGTGTTGGCAGCAGCCACTCAATGTTAGTGGTGGCTGTTTAACAGTCTGATGGCCTTGAGATAGAAGCTGTTTTTCAGTCTCTCGGTCCCAGCTTTGATGCACCTGTACTGACCTCGCCTTCTGGATGATTAGCGGGGTGAACAGGCAGTGGCTCGGGTGGTTGTTGTCCTTGATGATCTTTATGGCCTTCCTGTGACATCGGGTGGTGTAGGTGTCCTGGAGGGCAGGTAGTTGCGTTGTGCAGACCTCACTACCCTCTGGAGAGCCTTTACGGTTGTGGGCGGAGCAGTTGCCGTACCAGGCGGTGATACAGCCTGACGGGATGCTCTCGATTATGCATCTGTAGAAGTTTGTGAGTGCTTTTGGTGACAAGCCGAATTTCTTCAGCCTCCTGAGGTTGAAGAGTCGCTGCTGCGCCTTCGTCACGATGCTGTCTGTGTGGGTGGACCAATTCAGTTTGTCTGTGATGTGTACGCCGAGGAACTTAAAACTTACTACCCTCTCCACTACTGTTCCATCGATGTGGATAGGGGGGTGTTCCCTCTGCTGTTTCCTGAAGTCCACAATCATCTCCTTAGTTTTGTTGACGTTGAGTGTGAGGTTATTTTCCTGACACCACACTCAGAGGGCCCTCACCTCCTCCCTGTAGGCCGTTTCGTCGTTGTTGGTAATCAAGCCTACCACTGTTGTGTCGTCCGCAAACTTGATGATTGAGTTGGAGGCGTGCGTGGCCACGCAGTCGTGGGTGAACAGGGAGTACAGGAGAGGGCTCAGAACGCACCCTTGTGGAGCCCCAGTGTTGAGGATCAGCGGGTGGAGATGTTGTTGCCTACCCTCACCACCTGGGGCGGCCCGTCAGGAAGTCCAGTACCCAGTTGCACAGGGGCGGTCGAGACCCAGGGTCTCGAGCTTGATGACGAGCTTGGAGGGCACTCTGGTGTTAAATGCCGAGCTGTAGTCGATGAACAGCATTCTCACATAGTTATTCCTCTTGTCCAGATGGGTTAGGGCAGTGTGCAGTGTGGTTGAGATTGCATCGTCTGTGGACCTATTTGGGCGGTAAGCAAATTGGAGTGGGTCTAGGGTGTCAGGTAGGGTGGAGGTGATATGGTCCTTGACTAGTCTCTCAAAGCACTTCATGATGACGGAAGTGAGTGCTACGGGGCGGTAGTCGTTTAGCTCAGTTACCTTAGCTTTCTTGGGAACAGGAACAGTGGTGGCCCTCTTGAAGCATGTGGGAACAACAGACTGGGTTAGGGATTGATTGAATATGTCCGTAAACACACCAGCCAGCTGGTCTGCGCATGCTCTGAGGGCGCGGCTGGGGATGCCGTCTGGGCCTGCAGCCTTGCGAGGGTTGACACGTTTAAATGTTTTCCTCACGTCGGCTGCAGTGAAGGAGAGTCCGCATGTTTTAGTTGCGGGCCGTGTCAGTGGCACTGTGTTGTCCTCAATGCGGGCAAAAAAGTTATTTAGTCTGCCTGGGAGCAAGACATCCTGGTCCGTGACGGGGCTGGTTTTCTTTTTGTAATCCGTGATTGCCTGTAGACCCTGCCACATACCTCTTGTGTCTGAGCCGTTGAATTGAGATTCTACTTTGTCTCTATACTGACGCTTAGCTTGTTTGATTGCCTTGCGGAGGGAATAGTTACACTGTTTGTATTCGGTCATGTTTCCGGTCACCTTGCCCTGATTAAAAGCAGTGGTTCGCGCTTTCAGTTTCACGTGAATGCTGCCATCAATCCACGGTTTCTGGTTTGGGAATGTTTTAATCGTTGCTATGGGAACGACATCTTCAACGCATGTTCTAATGAACTCGCTCACCGAATCAGCGTATTCGTCAATGTTGTTGTCTGACGCAATACGAAACATATCCCAGTCCACGTGATGGAAGCAGTCTTGGAGTGTGGAATCAGATTGGTCGGACCAGCGTTGAACAGACATCAGCGCGGGAGCTTCTTGTTTTAGTTTCTGTCTGTAGGCAGGGATCCACAAAATGGAGTCGTGGTCAGCTTTTCCGAAAGGAGAGCGGGGCAGGGCCTTATATGCGTCCCGGAAGTTAGAATAGCAATGATCCAAGGTTTTTCCAGCCCTGGTTGCGCAATCGATATGCTGATAAAAATTTAGGGAGTCTTGTATTCAGATTAGCCTTGTTGAAATCCCCAGCTACAATGAATGCAGCCTCCGGATATATGGATTCCAGTTTGCAAAGAGTCAAATAAAGTTTGTTCAGAGCCATCGATGTGTCTGCTTGGGGGGGAATATATACGGCTGTGATTATAATTGAAGAGAATTCCCTTGGTAGAGAATGCGGTCGACATTTGATTGTGAGGAATTCTAAATCAGGTGAACAGAAGGACTTGAGTTCCTGTATGTTGTTGTGGCCACACCACGTCACGTTAACCATGAAGCATACGCCCCCGCCCCTCTTCTTACCAGAAAGATGTTTGTTTCTGTCGGCGCGATGCGTGGAGAAACCAGCTGGCTGCACCGACTCCGATAGCGTCTCTCCAGTGAGCCATGTTTCCGTGAAGCAAAGAATGTTACAGTCTCTGATGTCCCTCTGGAATGCTACCCTTGCTCAGATTTCATCAACCTTGTTGTCAAGAGACTGGACATTGGCGAGAAGAATGCTAGGGAGTGGTGCACGATGTGCCCGTCTCCGGAGTCTGACCAGAAGACCGCTCCGTTTCCCCCTTTTACGAAGTCGTTTTTTTGGGTCGCCGGCTGGGATCCATTCCGTTGTCCTGGGTGAAAGGCAGAACACAGGATCCGCTTCGCGAAAGTCATATTCTTGGTCGTACTGATGGTGAGTTGACGCTGCCCTTATTTTCAGTAGTTCTTCTCGACTGTATGTAATGAAACCTAAGATGACTTGGGGTATCAATGTAAGAAATAACACGTGAAAAAAACAAAAAACTGCATAGTTTCCTAGGAACGCGAAGCGAGGCGGCCATCTCTGTCGGCGCCGGAAGTTACTTTGACTGCTGCTGCCGCTACTACTTTGACTGCTGCTGCCGCTACTACTACGACCGCTGCTGCTGCTACAAGACTACTGCTGCTATTACTGCTTCTACTACTACTGCTACAGCTGCTGCTACTACTACTACAACATCCATGACTATTACTACTGCTGCTACTACTACAGCTACTACATCCACAACTATTACTACTGCTGCTACTACTACTACTATTGCTCCTATTACTACATCCACAACTATTACTGCTGCTACTACTACTACCTACTGCTGCTACACCCACGACTATTACTACTGCTACTACATCCACGACTACTACTACTGCTACTACATCCAGGACTATTACTACTGCTGCTACTACTACTACTACCGCTACTACTACATCCAGGACTATTACTACTGCTACTACATCCAGGACTATTACTACTGCTACTACTACTGCTGCTACTACTATCCAGGACTATTACTACTGCTGCTACTACTACTACTACCGCTACTACTACATCCACAACTATTACTACTGCTACTACATCCAGGACTATTACTACTGCTACTACTACTGCTGCTACTACATCCAGGACTATTACTACTGCTGCTACTACTACTACCGCTACTACTACATCCAGGACTATTACTACTGCTGCTACATCCAGGACTATTACTACTGCTGCTACTACTACTACTACTACTACTACTGCTGCTATTACTACATCCAGGACTATTACTACTGCTGCTACTACATCCAGTACTATTACTACTGCTGCTGCTACTACTACTACTGCTGCTATTACTACATCCAGGACTATTACTACTGCTGCTACATCCAGGACTATTACTACTGCTGCTACATCCAGGACTATTACTACTGCTGCTACTACTACTACTACTACTGCTATTACTACATCCACGACTATTACTACTGCTGCTACATCCAGGACTATTACTACTGCTGCTACTATTACTACTACTGCTGCTACTACTACATCCACGACTATTACCACTGCTGCTACTACATCCATGACTATTACTACTGCTGCTACTACTACTACTACTGCTGCTACTACTACATCCACGACTATTACCACTGCTGCTACTACTACTACTACTGCTGCTACTACTACATCCACTACTATTACTACTGCTGCTCCTACTACTACCACTACTACTACATCCACGACTATTACTACTGCTGCTACTACATCCATGACTATTACTATTGCTGCTACTACTACTACTGCTGCTATTACTACATCCACAACTATTACTACTGCTGCTACTACTACTACCGCTACTACTACATCCACAACTATTACTACTGCTGCTACTACTACTACCGCTACTACTACATCCACTACTATTACTACTGCTGCTACTACATCCACAACTATTACTACTGCTACTACTACTACTACTACTGCTGCTACTACATCCACGACTATTACTACTGCTGCTACTACATCCATGACTATTACTATTGCTGCTACTACTACTACTACTGCTGCTATTACTACATCCACAACTATTACTACTGCTGCTACTACTACTACTACCGCTACTACTACTACCGCTACTACTACATCCACTACTATTACTACTGCTGCTACTACATCCACGACTATTACTACTGCTGCTACTACATCCATGACTATTACTATTGCTGCTACTACTACTACTGCTGCTATTACTACATCCACAACTATTACTACTGCTGCTACTACTACTACCGCTACTACTACATCCACAACTATTACTACTGCTGCTACTACTACTACCGCTACTACTACATCCACTACTATTACTACTGCTGCTACTACATCCACGACTATTACTACTGCTACTACTACTGCTGCTACTACATCCACGACTATTACTACTGCTGCTACTACATCCACGACTATTACTACTACTGCTATTACTACTAGCGCTACTACTACTACCACTACTACCGCTACTACTACATCCACGACTACTACTGCTGCTACTACTACATCCACGACTATTACTACTACCGCTACTACTACATCCACGACTACTACTGCTGCTACTACTACATCCACGACTATTACTACTACCGCTACTACTACATCCACGACTACTACTACATCCACGACTACTACTACATCCACGACTACTACTACATCCACGACTACTACTACATCCACGACTACTACTACTACTGCTGCTACTACTACTACTACTACTACTACTGCTGCTGCTACTACATCCACGACTATTACTACTACTGCTACTACTACATCCACGACTATTACTACTGCTACTACTACATCCACGACTATTACTACTGCTGCTACTACTACTACTACTACTACTACTACTACTACTACTACTACATCCACGACTATTACTACTACCGCTACTACTACATCCACGACTACTACTGCTGCTACTACTACATCCACGACTACTACTGCTGCTACTACTACTACTACTACTGCTGCTGCTACTACATCCACGACTATTACTACTACTGCTACTACTACATCCACGACTATTACTACTACGGCTACTACATCCACGACTATTACTACTACTGCTGCTACTACCCACATCCACGACTACTACTACCGCTACTACTACTGCTGCTACTTCTACTACTACTGCTGCTGCTACCACCACCAATCACCATAGTTTAAGCTGTTATTTATGGTGATATGCTGTGCCTGGGTTTATTTCAGCCAAATAAAATTACAGAAGTCGAATAACAGTGCTTTCCCTCTGCGCACGCTTTAGCACTCTGTAGCACGTCAACTTCCCCCCGAATGCTGTCGGTGTTTAGGTCAGAGTTGAGGAAATAACCAACAGCCATCTCTGGGTGACTGGGTGATGTGATGAGTAGCTTTCTGCCTGGCCTGGTCTGGTCTGAGTGAATGGAGATGTATCCCATCTCTGCTGCCAGTGTAGCAGGCGGGGGCACCTTCGTCAGTGGCAGCCTCCTGTGTGTAGTAAAGGTTCCTTCCTGGCCTGAGTGAATGGATATGTATCCCATCTCTGCAGCCAGTGTAGCAGGTCTGTGGCAGCCCCGTGTCGTGAGTAGCAGTTTTACTGTCTCTGGCTAAGAGGTGACTATCCATCTCTGCCTGCCTTCAATGTAGCGGTTCAGTGGCAGCTGCCCCGTCGTGTGTAGTAGTAGTACACTAGGGTTCATCCCGTCTCTGTCTGTCTGTGGCCCAGGGGTGATGGTGCTCTCAGCCTGTCTCTGTTATCACGCCCTGTTGACATGCCATCAGCCAGCCAGCCGGACACTGCTCTCCCTCTCTCTTTTTTTCTATTTTTCACGCTCCACCTCAGACTCTGGCTTTCTTGTTCTTTTGTCCCTTTTTCTACTCCTCCTGCTGTTGCTTTATCGCTCTCCCTTGCCTCTGCCTCTACCCCTTGCCTCTGCCTCTACCCCTTGCCTCTGCCTCTACCCCTTGCCTCTGCCTCTACCCCTTGCCTCTGCCTCTACCCCTTGCCTCTGCCTCTACCCCTTGCCTCTCCTCCCTCTACCTTTCCCTCTCCCTCTCCCCCTTGCCTCTGCCTTTCCCTCTCCCTCTTGCCTCTACCTTTCCCTCTCCCCTTGCCTCTACCTTTCCCTCTCCCCCTTGCCTCTACCTTTCCCTCTCCCCCTTGCCTCTACCTTTCCCTCCCCTTGCCTCTACCTTTCCCTCTCCCCCTTGCCTCTACCTTTCCCTCTCCCCCTTGCCTCTACCTTTCCCTCTCCACCTTGCCTCTACCTTTCCCTCTCCCCCTTGCCTCTACCTTTCCCTCTCCCCCTTGCCTCTGCCTCTACCTTTCGCCCTTGCCTCTGCCTCTACCTTTCCCCCTTGCCTCTGCCTCTACCTTTCCCCCTCCCCCACTACCAATCCCTCCTACCTTCCCCTCTCTTTACTATTGTCGCTCTCCTCTCCAGCCACACTTCCTTCCTCTCGCCTCATCCGTCTCTCTGCCAGACACTTGTCCAATGCTCCTCACCTCTCGCTCCGCGGCCGGGCCTGCCGTCAAATAACTTCATTAGCTTTCCACCTCTGTCACGCTGGCCTGCTCCCCCTCTAACAACTGGCTCCTGTTTTCTCCAGGAGGAGAGGAGAAAGAGGTGGCTGCTGGGCTAGTGTCTGTGCTCAAACACACACACAGGCAGGTGGAGTGGAAGGCAGCAACAAGCTGACAGTGTGTATACTGAGCTGCACAGAGTAGTGTAGATACTGAGGGCTGACAGCAGAGAGGATGGACCAGAGGTCACATATGAGAAGTGTTGACTGACTGGCTGACTCTGTTCATGTGTCGTGGTCGAGAGGAAAATACATTATTGAGAAGAGGTTGTAACATGTGTCTGCCCACCCCGACAGGTGTTGTCAGATGAATCTTAAACAATATTTGAATGAGAGAATAGGTGACTGGATATCTTACAGTATATTATGTAGACATATTGGTTGGGTATAAAACGTGTCAACTCACAAGCACACTCGCACACAGACAAACACACACTACATCACTAAGATACTCCAACTGCATCAAACACTGCATCCAACGCCTTCGCTCTTTTTCTCTCTCTTTCAATCTCTCGCTCTCGCCTCTGAGATAAATAAGACACCCTCAGCACCAACGACACTTCCTCCCACAAGCCCTTGCTTCAGCGGCGTGCCAATTATTCACACCCGGCCCGGGGTCACGCTCGCTGTCACCTCCAAACGGGGTCGCAGCGGGGACCGCCATTATTACCCGTCTGAGGGGTCCTGCGAGTAGCGTCCTAACCGGGCCCCATCCATGCATTTCAAAGTACCTCCGCGGACTCATCTTTCCCCTCTCAAATCAGAATGTGGAGGGTCACACTGGGTAGGTTGTCGGTTGTGTCAGAGTTGCCGTGCGGGGGAGAAATCAAAGGGGATCGGTCGTAACACCCAGAGGAGAATCAGGGCAGCCTAAAAAGGATGAGGTCAGAGAGAGTTTATACCTGGGGAACTCAGTCAGATCCTACTCGCTCTCTTTTTCTCTCTCTGTCGTCTGTCACTTTATTTAGCAATTTTTTATCCGTTCAAGTCAATTCAAGGGGCTTATTGGCATGAGAAACATATGTTAACATTGCCAAAGAAAGTGAAGTAGATAATATACCAAAGTGAAAAACAAAAATTCATAATAATAAAATAAATTTCAAATGTCATATTATGTCTATATGCAGTGTTGTAACGATGTGGAAATAGTAGAAGTCCTAAAGGGAATGTAAATAAACATAAATATGGGTTGTATTTACAATGGTGTTTGTTCTTCACTGGTTGCCCATTTCGTGTGGCAACAGGTCACAAATCTTGTTGTTGTAATGGCACACTGTGGTATTTCACCCAGTAGATATGAGTTTATCAAGATTTGATTCATTTTCAAATTCTTTGTGGATCTGTGTAATCGGAGGGAAATATGTGTCTCTAATATGGTCATTTATTTGACAGGAGGTTAGGGAGTGCAGCTCAGTTTCCACCTCAATTTGTGGGCAGTGTGCACACAGCCCGTCTTCTCTTGAGAGCCAGGTCTGCCTACGCCGGCCTTCCTCAATAGCAAGGCTATGATCTCTCCCTCTCTGTCTTTTTATCCATCCCCCTACACCCCTCTCTCTCTCTTACAGCCCTTCTGTCCATCCTACACCCCTCTCCCTCTCTTACAGCCCTTCTGTCCATCCTACACCTCTCTCCCTCTCTTACAGCCCTTCTGTCCATCCTACACCTCTCTCCCTCCCTCACAGTCCTTCTGTCCATCCTACACCCCTCTCTCTCTCTTACAGCCCTTCTGTCCATCCTACACCCCTCTCCCTCTCTTACAGCCCTTCTGTCCATCCTACACCCCTCTCCCTCTCTTACAGCCCTTCTGTCCATCCTACACCCTCTCCCTCTCTTACAGCCCTTCTGTCCATCCTACACCCCTCTCCCTCCCTTCTGTCCATCCTACAGCCCTTCTGTCCATCCTTCACCATCCTCTCCCTCTCTTACAGCCCTTCTGTCCATCCTACACCCCTCTCCCTCTCTTACAGCCCTTCTGTCCATCCTACACCCCTCTCCCTCTCTTACAGCCCTTCTGTCCATCCTACACCCCTCCCCCTCTTACAGCCCTTCTGTCCATCCTACACCCCTCTCCCTCTCTTACAGCCCTTCTGTCCATCCTACACCCCTCTCCCAGCCCTCTCTTACAGCCCTTCTGTCCATCCTACACCCCTCTCCCTCTCTTACAGCCCTTCTGTCCATCCTACACCTCTCTCCCTCTCTTACAGCCCTTCTGTCCATCCTACACCTCTCTCCCTCCCTCACAGCCCTTCTGTCCATCCTACACCCCTCTCCCTCTCTTACAGCCCTTCTGTCCATCCTACACCTCTCTCCCTCTCTTACAGCCCTTCTGTCCATCCTACACCCTTCTCTCCCTCTCTCTTACAGCCCTTCTGTCCATCCTACACCTCTCTCAGCCCTCTCTTACAGCCCTTCTCCTACCATCCTACACCTTCTGTCCATCCCTCTCTTCTCTTACAGCCCTTCTGTCCATCCTACACCTCTCTCCCTCTCTTACAGCCCTTCTGTCCATCCTACACCTCTCTCCCTCTCTTACAGCCCTTCTGTCCATCCTACACCCCTCTCCCTATCTTACAGCCCTTCTGTCCATCCTACACCTCTCTCTCTCTCTTACAGCCCTTCTGTCCATCCTACACCCCTCTCCCTCTCTTACAGCCCTTCTGTCCATCCTACACCTCTCTCCCTCTCTTACAGCCCTTCTGTCCATCCTACACCCCTCTCCCTCTCTTACAGCCCTTCTGTCCATCCTACACCCCTCTCCCTCTCTTACAGCCCTTCTGTCCATCCTACACCCCTCTCCCTCTCTTACAGCCCTTCTGTCCATCCTCTCTTACACCCCTCTCCCTCTCTTCACAGCCCTTCTGTCCATCCTACACCCCTCTCCCTCTCTTACAGCCCTTCTGTCCATCCTACACCCCTCTCCCTCTCTTACAGCCCTTCTGTCCATCCTACACCCTCTCCCTCTCTTACAGCCCTTCTGTCCATCCTACACCTCTCTCCCTCTCTTACAGCCCTTCTGTCCATCCTACACCCCTCTCCCTCTCTTACAGCCCTTCTGTCCATCCTACACCTCTCTCCCTCTCTTACAGCCCTTCTGTCCATCCTACACCCTCTCCCCTCTCCATCCTACACCCTCTCTCCATCTTACACCCCTCCATCCACTCCCTATCTTACAGCCCTTCTGTCCATCCTACACCCCTCTCCCTCTCTCTTACAGCCCTTCTGTCCATCCTACACCCCTCTCCCTCTCTTACAGCCCTTCTGTCCATCCTACACCTCTCTCCCTACCTCACAGCCCTTCTGTCCATCCTACACCCCTCTCCCTCTCTTACAGCCCTTCTCTCCATCCTACACCTCTCTCCCTCTCTTACAGCCCTTCTGTCCATCCTACACCCCTCTCTTTCTCTTACAGCCCTTCTGTCCATCCTACACCCCTCTCCCTCCCTCACAGCCCTTCTGTCCATCCTACACCCCTCTCCCTCCCTCACCGCCCTTCTGTCCATCCTACACCCCTCTCCCTCTCTTACAGCCCTTCTGTCCATCCTATCACCCCTCTCCCTCTCTTACAGCCCTTCTGTCCATCCTACACCCCTCTCCCTCTCTTACAGCCCTTCTGTCCATCCTACACCTCTCTCTTTCTCTTACAGCCCTTCTGTCCATCCTACACCCCTCTCCCTCCCTCACAGCCCTTCTGTCCATCCTACACCCCTCTCCCTCTCTTACAGCCCTTCTGTCCATCCTACACCTCTCTCCCTCTCTTACAGCCCTTCTGTCCATCCTACACCTCTCTCCCTCTCTTACAGCCCTTCTCTCCATCCTACACCCCTCTCCCTCTCTTACAGCCCTTCTGTCCATCCTACACCTCTCTCCCTCTCTCACAGCCCTTCTGTCCATCCTACACCCCTCTCCCTCTCTTACAGCCCTTCTGTCCATCCTACACCTCTCTCCCTCTCTTACAGCCCTTCTGTCCATCCTACACCCCTCTCCCTCTCTTACAGCCCTTCTGTCCATCCTACACCTATCTCCCTCTCTCACAGCCCTTCTGTCCATCCTACACCTCTCTCTTTCTCTTACAGCCCTTCTGTCCATCCTACACCCCTCTCTTTCTCTTACAGCCCTTCTGTCCATCCTACACCCCTCTCCCTCTCTTACAGCCCTTCTGTCCATCCTACACCCCTCTCCCTCCCTCCTACAGCCCTTCTGTCCATCCTACACCCCTCTCCACACCCCTCTTTCTCTTACAGCCCTTCTGTCCATCCTACACCCCTCTCCCTCCCTCACAGCCCTTCTGTCCATCCTACACCTCTCTCCCTCTCTTACAGCCCTTCTCTCCATCCTACACCCCTCTCCCTATCTTACAGCCCTTCTGTCCATCCTACACCTCTCTCTCTCTCTTACAGCCCTTCTGTCCATCCTACACCCCCCTCTCCCTCTCTCTACCCCCTTCTGTCCATCCTCACCCCTCCCCTCTCTTACAGCCCTTCTGTCCATCCTCACCTCTCTCCCTCTCTTACAGCCCTTCTCCATCCTACATCCCCCTCTCTCCCTTCTCTCCATCCTTCTCTCTCTTACCTCTCTCGTCCCCTCTCACAGCCTCTCTCTCTCTTTTACAGCCCTTCTGGGATTGAGAGAGGCACTGTGACAGCAGTGGTAAATCAGGAGATGAGCTGCCGCATGTACACACTCAATCGCTCTTGGCAGGGAGGTCAAAAGAAAGAGTCCCGAGGTTCCCCTGAGAAGAAGCTTTACCCCCCCTCCCTCCCTTTCTCCTCCTCTCTACCCTCCCCGTCTGCTGTACGGCCCAGCAAAGAGTGCAAAAGATCTGAGTAAAGCTTTGGGCCAAAACCCCCCTTCTCTTTTTTTTACAAACTGCGCTCAGAGATGATCATGAAAGCCCTCGGTAATCAAAAGGACCAGTATTCTATTAAAACATCGTTATCTCTAACATCACTCAAGTCCACTACTATCCGCTCTTTAAAAACAAAAGGGTTGTCCTCCCATATTTCAAATTACCTCCTGCATGAATGACGCCGCCCTTGAACTAAGATGTCCGCCGCCCGTCCGCCACTCTACACTGGGCTGACATTGTGAGAGAAGAAGCCATCTTGGCTCCATCTCCTCTGGGACTTTCCTGGCTTGATTGCGAAGTCTGGGAGTGAAGTGAGACTGGCACCAGGGGGGCACCGGCGTGGAGCCGAACTGGAGGGGGAGGGGTTAACTAAGCCTGTCCAGTCCCTCCGCGGCGCACATCGCACAGCGCATCCTAGCCAGGGTCACGGAGCAGAAGTTAAGGGCTCTAATCATTTCAAATTATGAATTCTTCTTAATTTATGAATTATGCATACATTTTTAATTAATCTAATGTTCCGAGGGTTTTCTAACCCCTCCTCCCCCATCCCTTTTCCCTCACCTCCTTCAGCATCCCTCGTTCAGGAGATCTCAATCTAATTAGCTGGCATTAGGAGTTAGAGTGGCAGCCTCAACCCCGACCTTGGCACCCAACCCCGGGCACACCTTCCCCCATCAATCTTCAGCCATTGTCTCAAAGTAACTGATCCTTTGCCATCGTCACAAACGGTGGAATGCATCTCAACAAACCTGATATAATACCTACCGTTATTCTGGCTAACGATAGCGTGTGTGTTGTTGATGAGTTTATTGGAGAGGCAAAGCGGAGTGTTGGGGTTATTGGGTTGATGAGTTGACGTTCATTGACATTCATGACGAAACCCCAAGAAATATGCTAAGACAGTCAAAATGATGGCCATCAAAAGTTGCCTACCAGTCTAACACCTGGCCGTTAGTGAGTGTTGTTATTGACGGGAGTTGCTGTCATGGTTACCTGAGAGCTTCATCAGCAGGTCGGTGGCTGTCTTGGTGGTGATGTCCGGGCTGAAGAGGGACGCTGCCGTTGGACCTCCACCAGGACTGGACCGCACCCCCACCCCCAAGCCGACTCCCCCCATAGAGAGGTCCAGGGAGTTGCCACTGCTACCAGGCCGCTCCCGCTCCCTGCAAAGGGTGAAGGGCGACAGCACCGACAGCTCCCTCTCCTGGGGCTCTTCTTTAATATAGACGTGGTGGTTGGAGACTCCAGGGGAGCTCTGGTTCCCTGCGTCCGACTGGAGGGGATCCCCGGGGTTGAAATCGCCCAGGAGTGACCCCTCGCCCTCCGTGTCCGTGGTGGCCTCTTCCTTGACCTTGACCCCGTCGGAGGCGGACCCAGAGCGGGGGAAGTGCTGGTGGCAGCGCATGTGGAGCTTGAGGCTGAAGTGGCGCGAGGAGGTGAAAGGGCAAAGTTCGCACTGGAACGTCTCGCCCCGGTCCTGATGCTGGTGGACCTGGGATACAGGGATAGGATGAGTGGTGGGTGTACCTCCGCATTGTCACGGCAACAACAGTCAAAGCAATGATACTCATTTGAGGACAACACTGAAAATTTGCCTGCGCTACAATGGAGCAATGCATCACCGCGTTGTCCATTCAACGTGTGTCAATGTTTCAGGCTAATTGAATCTGTCCCTATGCAAATAAATAATTGAAATAAAATGAGTAAAAGAGATTAAATAAGAGCGTAAAACAGTAAGGATTCCCTCAACATCTGGAGCTTCTCGCTCTTGTTAAAACCCCCTCTAGCTTTGGTCTACTAACTACAGTATAATTTGAGGCACGTTACCCCGATACACTAGAGGTGACTTTGACTAGATCGTGCACCTCCCTTCCTTTGATCAATTAGTAGCATTAGCACCACTTCCACAATTACGACCTCAGGGGATGGCTAACA
>NW_027039191.1:31253-50000 GCF_034236695.1 Oncorhynchus nerka | reverse complement strand
CAAGAAGAAGAGTGATTGAGTGCTGGATCAGATGGTTTGGGATGAGTAGGACGGCAGAGTGAAGGAAAAGCGGCCAACAAGTTCTCAGCATATGTGGGAACTCAATCAAGACGGTTGGAAAAGCATTCCAGGTGAAGCTGGTTGAGAGAATGCCAAGAGTGTGCAAAGCTGTCATCAAGGCAAAGGGTGGCTACTTGAAATAATCTTAAATATAAAATATGTTTTGATTGGGTTAACGCTCTGGTTACTACACGATTCCAGATGTTATTTTGTAGTTTTGATGTCTTCACTATTATTCTGCAAATGTAGAAAATAGTCCAAATAAAGAAAACCCCTTGAATGAGTAGGTGTGTCCAAACTTTTGACTGGTACTTTACGTGTGTGTTTGTTGCAGGGGAGGTGATAACTCACAAAATAAACGTCTTCCTTTGCTGCATTAGTATTTTCCGTCTTCACTCTGGCTAGCTACCCCCCAGGAAGCGGACTTTAGTGGAGCCCAGTGCTATGTTCTCCTCTGAATGGCTGTTCACTGGGGTGCATTTCATAACGGATCTCTCTGCTCTCTGTGCTGCAGCAGCCTCAACATATGGGGCCCAGGGGACAATCTGCACCAGCCACCAATTTATCAGCTCATATCCACACCAATGCAGACTGACACACTCAAGGATGCATCGAAACGGAGACGCAAGCATGCATAATCACACATGCGCGCACACACATAGAGAAACACTAGACACACACACCCGTCATGATTTTCTAAAATGACTGAGTTGATGGCGAGGTTTTACTTAAAGGTAATGTCATCACGTGGTTCTACACAGACCATTTCCCTTTTATATGCTCTGATTTTGTTCTGATTTATTTGAGGAAATGTTTTGTTTAGGTTTAGTTTACCCAAATGTAATATTTTTTTAATGTTCTAGTTGTTCAGAAATGCATCTGTAGCGAAAGTGGAATTGTAATGACCAGTTATGCCTTGTAGTTGTACATTTCTGGCAAAGTTTGATACAATAAAACTTTTATTTTTGAACTGGCAGATTGCATTACATTTTTTAAATGAAATTAAGTAAATGCATAACAAACAGTAAATTAAAAAATATTGTTATAGAAGAATAATTACCTAAATATATAAATTATTGTAATGCATTTTATTTTTTACATATGAGTAATGTAAACTTGTATTACTTATACATTTTATCATAAATTATAATTAATACACATTTTAGACTTGATAAGATGGCTGTTGACTTTTCTAAATAAGTGGAAAGGGGACCGGGTCAATCAGAGGGAGGAGGCTGAGGGAGTGTTTTCTAACCAAAACATCCTTGTCCTAGGGTACGAGGCTGGGGCTGGGGTGGCTCGACCTCCTTCTGGAACCCCCCCCCCAGCCTAGCCCCACGGCCCTGACCGCTCGCGGGGAGCCGTTTGTGGGGAAATGGATCGGGCTTTGTTTTCTTTCCCTGGAAATCTGCCTCGGAAAGTTCTGACAAATGAGCAGCACCTGAATCCACCCCCCCAAGTGTCAGCCCAGAGGACGCCCCCTCCTTCCTCAAACACATGCTCACGCCTCACGTATGCAAGTGTAGTAGTGCTTTTAAGTCCTTAACACATACTGCACTGTATACAGTACACATACACACTGTATACAGTACACATGCACACTGTATACAGTACTCATACACACAAGACATTATTGTAATAGTAATGATAGTATTTATTTTCTAGAGCACATTTCCCATCCTCAATATGGAATACACAATTCTCTTCTTTGATTAAATTCTCTATACTTTTGAAATTCAGTTCATTTTCTTTACTTTAAGAATCTTTTCTCCAAGCACATTGGTCATGTTCACTGCATGTGCTCTGCATGTGCTCTGCATGTGCTCTGCTTTTGCTCCCACTTCCCAGACGTCTGTCTGATTTGAGCCGGAGCTGGACAGAGAACAGCTAGAAAATGACCGATCGAGAGGGGAACAGTATTTCAGATCAGGGAACAGGTCAGACAGACAGGGAGAGGGGGATGAAATGGCACCGATACAGAGGGAAGAGAGAGAGGCGAGTGTTGGCCGATAGAACTATTCAGGAAGAAAGTGAGAGGGGGAGGGAGGAGCGGAAGAGACGTTTCATGAATATGGAAGGAGGAGAGACTGGGTTGTCCTGCGGGCTGCGTTGCTCGTGGTCCGCTGTTGCGTTTAATGATATGAGAGTCAGTCAGAGATTGCATCCCAATTCCTATTCCCTATACAGGCCCCTACCTTTGGCGAGAGCGCTGGTCATAAGTAGTGCACTATAATAGGGAATAGTGTGCCATTTGGAATGCTGACAGAGAGGTGTTCAGAAGCCTAACATGTTGTGTGTGAGACAGGGGGGCCCACAGGCGTTTTGGCGGTGGGTTTGGCTTTTTTCAGACCTTATGGGGGGGCCCCGCGAAACTGGGGTACGCCACTGGTGATATCAATCAGAAAAGAACAGGGCGGCAAAAGAGCGACATACCAACAAAAAAAACCTGCATGAAATATTGAGGTTGGTGGGAAAGAAAGGGAGCGAGCGGAGAGGGAAATGGGTGTTTTGCGCGTGGGTCGAATCGAGCGTCATTCCAAGTGAAGCAGTGAGCTGACTAAACGACAAAAACCAGTTCATTTATTAGTCCTTCCAGAGCAGAGCTATGTTGAAGTCCCAAATGGCACCCTAATTCCCTATATAGTACACTAGTTTTGACCAGGGCCCATAGGGATCTGTATAGGGAATAGGATGCCATTTGGAACAGGCACACGATTATAATATATTTTTGCCTTTATTTTCATTTTTTCCCATTGCAGTTGATCTTAGGGTACTGTAAGAGCGAGAAAAAAGGAGCTCATATTTGCCTTATTCAAGACTGAATGAGAATTATTGTTGGCTCTTGGCCAGGCATGTCTAAAGGGCAAACGGTGTGTTTCATCATCCCGAGGTTGAGGTTTGGCGGGAATGAGCTTGATTGTTCTAATCTTCCACTCTCACCTCGGCTAGGAACTAAGCCCACTCCTCTTCTATAGGGTTGCGTCCCAAATGGCACCCCATTGCTTATATCAGGGGTTTCCCAACTTTTTTGCTTTGTGACTCGCCAATTTCAGTGTCTTTTGAGTCGCGATCCACCATAGGTTTTAAGAGGTGGAAAAAACATACGCAGACCAAAGAATAAGTTTTTTAAAAAAAAAGCAAATGTCCTATTTTGACAGCTATGTTCTTATGCTTAAACATATATATTTTTTTAATGAATGGCGGCCTTTTATTTTGCTGATTGTAGGTAACTCTGGGTCTTCCTTTCCTGTGGCGGTCCTCATGAGAGCAGGTTTCATAGCGCTTGATGGTTTTTGCGACTGCACTTGAAGAAACTTTCAATGCTCTTGAAATTGTCCGCATGACCTTCCTGTCTTAAAGTAATGATGGACTGTCGTTTCTCTTTGCTTATTTGAGCTGTTCTTGCCATAATATGGACTTGGTCTTTTACCCAAATAGGGAAATCTTCTGTATACCACCATTACCTTGTCACAACACAACTGATTGGCTCAAATGCATTAAGAAGGAAAGAAATTCCACAAATGAGCTTTTAAGAAGGCACACCTGTTAATTGAAATGCATTCCAGGTGACTACCTCAATGAAGCTGGTTGAGAGAATGCCAAGAGTGTGCAAAGCTGTCAAGGCAAAGGGTCAATACTTTGAAGAATTTCCAATATGAAATATATTTAGATTTGTTTCCCACATTTTTTGGTTACTACATGATTCCATATGCGTTATTTCATAGTTTTGATGTCTTGACTATTATTCCACAACGTAGAAAATAGTACAAATAAAGAAAACCATTGACTGAGTAGGTGTGTCCAAACTTTTGACTTGGTACTGTATATTTTTCCAACACACAATGTCGTCCCGTGACCCACCTGGACCCCCAGTTTTGGAACCACTGCCCTCTATAGTGGCCCTATTCCCCATAGGGCTCAGGTCAAAGGTAGTTCATTATGCAGGGATTAGGATGCCATTTGGGATGCTGCCATAGGCTACATACCTGTCAGAACTGGTTCCAGACCTGGGTTGAAATAACATTTGAAAGCTTTCAAATACTTGTATTATTTTCTTTAGCTTGCCTGGAGTTGCCACCTCCTTAAATGCTACTTTTACACTTTTGGGGATTTTCTATTGGTTTCATTCCAACAGGAAAGCTCGATAAGCCCAGCGAATCAAAATGATTTCAAATAATATTATAACCAAGGTCAGACGGGTTCTGTGATTCTTTCCCCCGTCTCACCGTGGTGCATTTCACTGTGGAATAAAATGTCGAGAGGAAAGAGAGATGACCCACTGTCGTTTTGATTTAGCTCCATTTTTGTTCTTTTGTAGAGTGGCATTTTTAGCTGTTGAGAGGCACCCTATTCCCTACACGGCACGCTACTTTTGACCAGGGCCCCATGCCCTGGACAAGAGTAGTGCGCTATGCAGGGAATAGGGTGTCATTTGAAAGAGCAGAGGAGGGGTTTATTTGTCATTGTGAGTTTGCAGAGTTCATAGTTAGCAAGCAATGCTGTGCTGGTGGGAGCGAGAGGTTTGCCATCGGCCCTCTAACAACAACAAGCCTCTCCTGCCAAACGTCCTCGCTAATTAGCTGAGTATGTCACACGCTGCATCACATCAAAAAGGAAATGGAAAATTGACCAATTTAAGCGTGTCTGTGTGTGTGTATACACTATATATACAAAAGTATGTGGACACACATTCAAATGAGTGTATTCGGCTATTTCAGCCACACCCATTGCTGACAGGTGTATAAAATCGAGCACACAGACATGCAATCTCCATACACAAACATTGGCAGTAGAATGGCCTCACTGAAGAGTTCAGTGACCTTCAAATTTCTTCCCTGCTAAAGCTGCCCCGGTCAACTGTAAGTGTTGTTATTGTGAAGTGAAAACGACTGGGAGCAACAATTGCTCAACCGCGAAGGCGTTGGCCACACAAGCTCACAGAATGGGACCGTTGAGTGCTGAAGCATGTAGCGCATACAAATTGTCTGTCCTCGGTTGCAACACTCACTACCGAGTTCCAAACTGCCTCTGGAAGCAATGTGAGCTCAAGAACAGTTCATCTGGAGCTTCATGAAATGGGTTTCCATGGCCGAGCAGCCGCACCAAGTTTAAAATCACCATGCGCAATGCCAAGTGTCGGCTGTAGTGGTGTAAAGGTTGCCGTCATTGGCCTCTGGGGCAGTGGAGCTTCACCATCTGGCAGTCCAACGGAATATCTGGGTTTGTTGGATGCCAGGAGAACGCTACCTGGCCCAATGCATAGTGCCAACTGTAAAGTTAGGTGGAGGAGGAATAATGATCTGAGGCTGTTTTTCATGGTTCAGGCTAGGCTCCTTAGTTCTGTTGAAGGTAAATCTTAACACTACAGCATACAATTACAATCTAGACAATTCTGTGCTTCCAACTTTGTGGCAACAGTTTTGTGAAGGCCCTTTCCTGTTTCAGCATGACCAAAGCGAGGTCCATACAGAAATGGTTTGTTTGGAAGAACTTGACTGACCTGCACAGATTCCTGACCTCAACCCCATCGAACATCTTTGGGAGAATTTGAAACGGCAACTGCGAGCCAGGCCTAATCACCCAACATCAGTGCCCGACCTCACTAATGCTCTTGGGGCTGAATGGAAGCAAGTCACTGAGCAAATCAAGAGTGGAGGCTATTATAGCAGCAAAGGGGAGATCAACTCCATATTAATATCCATGATTTTGGAATGAGATGTTTGACAAGCAGGTGTCCACATACTTTTGGTGCCGTAGTGTAGTGCATTCGGAATGCATTCAGACCCCTTTACTTTTCCCACATTTTATTACATTACAGCCGTATTCTAAAATTGATTAAATACAAAAAATCCTAATCAATCTACACACAATACCCCATAATGACAAAGCTAAAAACAAGTTTTTAGACATTTTTGCAACAAAAAAAAACAGAACTCTTATTTGCTTATTAAGTATTCAGACCCTTTGTTATAAGACTCGAAATTGAGCTCAGGTGCATTCTGTTTCCATTGATCATCCTCGAAGTTTCTGTAACTTGGTTGGAGTCCACCTGTGGTAAATTCAATTGATTGGACATGATTTGGAAAGGCAGACACCTGTCTATATAAGGTCACACAGTTGGCCGTGCATGTCATTGTAAAAACCAAGCTATGAGGTCGAAGGAATTGTCCAAAGAGCTCCGAGACATGATTGTGTCGAGGCACAAAACTTCTGCAGCTTTGAAGGCCCCCCAAGACCACAGTGGCCTTCATTCTTAAATGGAAGAAGTTTGGAACCACCAAGACTCTTCCTAGAGCTGGCCGCACGGCCAAAATGGGCAATCGGGGGAGAAGGGCCTTGGTCAGGGAGGTGACCAAGAACCCAATGCTCACTCTGACAGAGGTCTAGAGTTCCTCTGTGGAGATGGGAGAACCTTCCAGAAGAACAACCATCTCTGCAGCACTCCACCAATCAGGCCTTTATGGTAGAGTGGCCAGACGGAAGCCACTCCTCAGTAAAAGGCACAACAGCCCCCTTGGAGTTTGCCAAAAGGCACCTAAAGGACTCTCAGACCATGAGAAACAAGATTCTCTGTCCTGATGAAACCATGATTGAACTCTTTGGACTGAATGCCAAGAGTCACATCTGGAGGAAGCCTGGCACCATCCCTACAGTGAAGCATGGTGGCAGAATCATCATGCTGTGGGGATGTTTTTCAGTGGCATGGACTGGGAGACTAGTCAGGATCAAGGGAAATATGAACAGAGCAAAGTACAGAGAGATCCTTGATGAAAACTTGCTCCAGAGCGCCCAGGACCTCAGACTGGGGCAAAGGTTCATCTTCCAACAGGACAACGACCCTAAGCTCACAGTCAAGACAACGCAGGAGAGGCTTGGGACAAGTCTCTGAATGTCCTTGAGTTGCACATCCAGAGCCGGGACTTGAACCCAATCGAACATCTCAGGAGAGACCTGAAAATAGCTGTGCAGCGACACTCCCCATCCAACCTGACAGAGCTTGAGAGGATCTGCAGAGAAGAATGGGAGAAACTCTCCAAATACAGGTGTGCCAAGCTTGTAGCATCATACCCAAGAAGATTTGAGGTAGTAATCACTGCCAAAGGTGCTTCAACAAAGTACTGAGTAAAGGGTCTGAATACTTGTGTGATATTTTTTTATACATTTGCAAAAATTCTATAACCCAGTTTTTGCTTTGTCATTATAGGGTATTTTCTGTAGCTTGATGAGGGGAAAAAACTATATAATCCGTTTTAAAATAAGGCTTCAACACAAGGGAGGATAGTATTCAAATAATTTTCACAACCTACCTCGGGTACATTCATACATTTCAGCAATGCAGAGTCAGCAGTGTTTTGCATTGCATTCAATCTAAGACTCATTATTTACTCTAAATTAATTCATGTCAATTAGTTTCCATTTGTTTATCAGTTAGGCCCCATAACTGATGGTAAGAGTTGAGATAAGATTGAAAGATGTGTAGAATTGCATTTTAATGAAACCGCAACGTCTTGAATGTTGATTCTTAAACAGTATTAGTATGTTTTACATTTTGTTGGGGAATTTCCAGGTGTCAACCGGCTCCTTTTAGTTTTAATTAAAATAAACCCTGTAAATTTGATCAAACAATGTCTGGGTTCTTTAAATGGTGATTTATTTCAATTCTTTTTTTAGGGGCACATTTCTGGGCCCACTTAAAATGTCTTAATGTGTCAGTTGTTGAGTGTCATTAATACCACATTGACAAAGCTTGTCCCTCCTTATTTTCTCTCCCCATTTAAAAAACTTAAAGCCTTTTATATAATGTTTTATAACTTGTATGGTGGGCCTTTATACAGGCTTAAGATTAAGGTTTATATTATGTCATATCTCTCTCTTTGTATCAAATTGTCATTTGACTCAAAATGGCTGGTACTTCTGAAAGCCAATAAAACATTGACAGACAGCACTCCGTCTTCTCTATAGTCACAGTAACTTACCCAGAGGTGTCAATCGGGGAGGGGGTGTCCAAGCTCCAGCATCCGGGGACTAAGCTCAGCCACTTTGTACTTTTACCTGGACACTTTATTTACATTTTATTACAACAGGTTGCAATCCATCAGCCTTAGACATACACACACACACACACACTCTCCCTCCCACTGATGGGGGGAAACTGTCACCGCGTCAGCCACAGCTAGTCTGGGGAGTTGAACTTGACTGAAACATATGTCTTCAATTTTAATAGCTCTCTTTCTCTCTCTCTCTCTGTCTCTCTCTGTCTCTCTCTCTCTCTCTCTCTCTCTCTCTCTCTGTTCGCCCCAGATGGCCTAAAGGGGGGGAATGTTGCCTGAGAAGCGGCGTTTCATGTAAGAATAATTTGTGTTAAGTAGCTGGGCGATCTGTTTGTTACGCTAGAGCTGACACTTGGTTTATGTTTCTTGAGGAGGATGATGGATGAAGCAGGAGTTGATGCTAATTAGCCTAAATTGTCGCAAAGAATGCAAGAGGGGGCTGGCCTGTGCCCAGTACGGCCCTGCGCCTGCCGCGCTCACGGCAGCACAGTCCAGGACAGTTTCCATTGTTCCTGCCTCTTCGCACTTTGGGCGTAATTGAATGGAGCTTGTGGCCATTCATCATTGTACTGGGCCGGGCTGGGCGGCAAGAGGCAGTGGCAGGAAATAAATGGCCAGGGCTGTGGCTTGTAGCAGGGTCGTATTCAATAGGCACCAAAGGGAGGAAAATAGACTTTAGAGAGGGACGAGGGACTGTACTTGTTCAATAAGAAACACGTGCGTTTTGTTTTTCCATTGCTGAAAGGTTTTGCTACGTTTTGTGCACTAATGACTACCAGGCTATTAGTCGTTGGGTGTTGATGGAGGGTGTCACTCCCCCCCCCCCCCCCCCGACCAATTAAGAGACACAACCTGAGGTCCAACGGGGCGTGACATGGATGGTTGCCAAATGACCTGCCCTGACTTTCAAACACCTCCGCCAGTGTCCCTGTCGGCGCCGAGCTTCCCTACCCTGTGTTCCTGTGCTTTCTCGCCGCAGGTTGAGAGTGTGCCCAGTTACTCTGTCACTTAGACATCATGGAATAAAAAATATTTAAAAAACAAGAAGCAAATAGACCCACTTGTGTCCGTGATCGATCTGAGAAGATAGATCTGAGAAGATAGATCTGAGAAGATAGATCAGAGGGTAAGATGGAATTCTCACCGTATTGCATAGAGCTACACAGGTAGCCCACCTGTAGGGGTTGGGGGCTATGGGTTGATCTGGGATTGTGTGGTATTACCTAGGAGGGTGTCCTTCTCTACTCAGTGTCGCTCACCTTAATTCGTTTTTGCTGCTTTTCCCTCCCCGTTTATTTTTCCCTCATTTGCTGTTTTTCTAGCAGGAACCGCTGGGGGATGTGTGGAAAAGACTTACACAAATACTTGGAAACTGTTCCAGCAGCTTTGCGTTGGAGTGATGCTTGCGTAAACCAGCCTACACACACACACGCACACACACAGTCCTACTCTTAGCAATGCGGGAGATGTGAGTAAGATTCCTTGCCGCTTGTGCATGAAATGATGTTGCTCATACATTTCAGAGCCAACCAAACACTGGTGGTGCACAGCGCTCACACACGGGGCAAAACACCCTCTGCTCCATTGGGCTGTTGGTGGGTTCTGTTCACCAAGAAGCAGCGAGCCTGGCATGTTGCATTGAACCCTACAACACAACACGCCTGACCCACCCCCCCCCCCCCCCCCCCCCCTGATCGCAGCTAGAACATAACCAACGTTGCATCTGCTAGTCATTAACCTTTCTGAGCGTGTACAATACAACGCGGCCGTAAACAAAACGGCATCGTTGTAACAGCCCAGAGTGGATGTGTAGTGTCAAAGTCCTATAACAGAGAACAGAGCAAGGTTCGGGAAGTACAGTGGGGAGAACAAGTATTTGATACACTGCCGATTTTGCAGGTTTTCCTACTTAGAAAGCATGTAGAGGTCTGTAATTTTTATCATAGGTACACTTCAACTGTGAGAGATGGAATCTAAAACAAAAATCCAGAAAATCACATTGTATGATTTTTAAGGAATTAATTTGCATTTTATTGCATGACATAAGTATTTGATCACCTACTAACCAGTAAGAATTCCGGCTCTCACAGACATGTTAGTTTTTCTTTAAGAAGCCCTCCTGTTCTCCACTCATTACCTGTATTAACTGCACCTGTTTGAACTCGTTACCTGTATAAAAGACACCTGTCCACACACTCAATCAAACAGACTCCAACCTCTCCACAATGGCCAAGACCAGAGAGCTGTGTAAGGACATCAGGGATAAAATTGTAGACCCGCACAAGGCTGGGATGGGCTACAGGACAATAGGCAAACAGCTTGGTGAAAAGGCAACAACTGTTGGCGCAATTATTAGAAAATGGAAGAAGTTCAAGATGACGGTCAATCACCCTCGGTCTGGGGCTCCATGCAAGATCTCACCTCATGGGGCATCAATGATCAGGAGGAAGGTGAGGGATCATCCCAGAACTACACGTCAGGACCTGGTCAATGGGAGAATGGGAGAAGGTCATGTGGTCTGATGAGACAAAAATATAGCTTTTTGGTCTAAACTCCACTCGCCGTGTTTGGAGGAAGAAGAAGGATGAGTACAACCCCTTATAATCTCCACCCGGCACAGCCAGAAGAGGACTGGCCACCCCACATAGCCTGGTTCCTCTCTAGGTTTCTTCCTAGGTTTTGGCCTTTCTAGGGAGTTTTTCCTAGCCACCGTGCTTCTACACCTGCATTGCTTGCTGTTTGGGGTTTTAGGCTGGGTTTCTGTACAGCACTTTGAGATATCAGCTGATGTACGAAGGCCTATATAAATACATTTGATTTGATTTGAACACCATCCCAATGGTGAAGCATGGAGGTGGAAACGTCATTCTTTGGGGATGCTTTTCTGCAAAGGGGACAGGACGACTGCACCGTATTGAGGGGAGGATGGATGGGGCCATGTATCGCGAGATCTTGGCAAACAACCTCCTTCCCTCAGTAAGAGCATTGACGATGGGTCGTGGCATGGGCCAAAATCCCTGCTGCATTGTGTGCAAACTTGGTCATGAACTACAGGAAACGTATGATCTCTGTAATTGCAAACAAAGGTTTCTGTACCTTTTCTGATGTATCAAATACTTAATGTCATGCAATAAAATGCAAATTAATTACTTAAAAATTATACAATGTGATTTTCTGGATTTTTGTTTTGGATTCAGTCTCTCACAGTTGAAGTGTACCTATGATAAAAAATTACAGACCTCTACATGCTTTGTAAGTAGGAAAACCTGCAAAATCGTCAGTGCATCAAATACTTGTTCTCCCCACTGTAGATACGGAGTGGACGTATGTTCAACCTCACAGGGAAGGGAGACGCTAACAATGATGAGGTTTTGCGGTCCTTCGCTTGCAGCCTAGTTCAGGGTGACTTGCGTAGCCCTTTAGTTTGGTTCTGTACCCCTCTGGATGTTTCATGCTCTGTTTGTTTAAATGGTCACTGCCGGCATCCGCTAAATTGAGCATTTTTTTCAACCGATAGCGACTGTAACTCAACCTGATATTAGCATGTTTTAAATGTCATGCCCAAATCATCTCCAAGAAACTTCGATCCAAGTCATTAAGCCACACAATCCTTTTGGGGATGATTTGAACTTTTCTGCCATGTTTTCAGTTGATATTGTGGCCAAATGTGTTTTTTCTATGGTTTGGGTTGGGTTCTGATTTGGCTGATTTCTGTGGAGTGATGGAGGCTAGGGCTTGAGGGGTGTTGGGGGTGGGTGAACAAGGAAAGGGATGAGGAGAGGAAGTGAGTTAGGCTCGGATGGGCGAGAGTGAAACTTTAGTATGATTGAGTTAAGAGGGGAAAGCGCAGGGAGCCCTCAGGCTGCAGTGCCATCCAGCCACTCGGATCCTGTGTATGTACACATGGCGGTTCTGTCGTGTGTGTGTGTGTGTGTGTCTGTACACGGCGGTCTTGTAATGCTAGCCCAGTCAGTAGAGGGGAGATTGTGATGGAATTATTTGGTCTGCCTAACCTGATTGGCATATTGTGTACATGGAGCTTGTGTGGTGCCATGTATATTAGTTTGGTTCTAGGCCTTGTGGCCCCATCTTAGTGTGCTTCCCCTTTTCTATATGTCCCATTTCATAGACACATATCCCTTTTTATAATGGATAAGGCTTTACAACATCATTTAAATGTTGTCCTTATTCCGAGGCTTAAGGGGTTTTCAGCAGTCCTGCTGTTGCATAGTGATACTGTTAGAGAGGAAAAGTCAAGTGTCTCGCTCTCGCTCATCTCTCTCTCATTCTCTTTCTCTCTCATTCTCTTTCCTCTCTCATTCTCTTTCCTCTCTCATTCTCTCTCATTCTCTCTTCTCTTTCCTCTCTCACTCCTCTCTTATCTCTCTCATTATCTCTCATTCTCTCTCCTCTCTCTCTCATTCTCTCTACCCTCTTTCCTCTCTCCTCTCTCTTTCCTCTTTTTTCTCTCCCTCCTCTCTTTCCTCTTTTCTCTTTCTCCTCTCTCTCCTCTCTCATTCTCTCTCTTTCCCCTCTCCCCTCACTTTCCTCCCTCTCTCTCTCCCCTCCCCTCTCCCCTCTCTCCCTTTCCTCTCTTCCCCTCTCCTCTCTCTTTCCTCTCTTTTTTCTCTCCCGCTCCTCTCTTTCCTTTCTCTCCTCTCTCTCCTCTCTCATTCCCTCCTCTCTTTCTCATTCTCTTTCCTCTCTCTTTCCTCTCTCTTTCCTCTCGCTCTCCTCCCTCTCTCTTTCTCTCCCCTCTTCCCCCTTCTCCCCTCCGCCTCTCCTCTCTTTCTCTTTCCTCTCTCCTGTCTTTCTCCCCTCTTTCCCATCTCTCCTCCCTCTCCTCTCTCTCATTCACTCTCCTCTCTCTCTCATTCTCTCTTTCCTCTTTCCTCTCTCTCCTTTCTCTCCTCTCCCTTTCCTCTCTTTCCCTTTTCTCTCCTCTCCCTTCCTCTCTCTTTCCTTTCTCCCCTCTCCTCTCTTTCCTCTTTCCCCTCTCTCTCCTCTCTCTCTCTCATTCTGTCTTTCCCCTCTCTCCTCTCTCTCCTCTCTTTCCTCTCTCTTTCCTTTCTCCTCTCCCTTTCCTCTCTTTCCTCTTTCTTCCCTCTCCTCTCTTTCTTCCCTCTCCTCTCTTTCTTCCCTCTCCTCTCTTTCTTCCCTCTCCTCTCTTTCTTCCCGCTCCTCTCTCTCATTCCCGCTCCTCTCTCTCATTCCCTCTCCTCTCTTTCTCATTCTCTCCTTCCTCTCTTTCCCCTCTCTCCTCTCCTTTCTCTTTCATCTCTCTTTCCTCCCTCTCTCCTTCTCTCCCTCCCCCTCCCCTCTCTTTCTCTTCTCTCTCCTCTCTCCCCTCTTTCCCCTCTCCTCTCTCTCTCCTCTCTCATTCTCTCTCTTTCCTCTCTCTCTCCTCTCTTTCCTCTCTCCCCTCTTTCCCCTCCTCTCTCTCTCTCATTCCCTCTCTCCTCTCTCATTCTCTCTTTCCTCTCTCATTCTCTCTTTCCTCTCCTTCCTTTTTCCTCTCTTCTCTCTTTCCTCTCTTCTCTCTTTCCTCTCTCTTTCCTCTCCTCATTTCCCCTCCTCTCTTTTTCATCTATCCTCTCTCCTCTATTTCCTCGCTTTTTCCTCTCTCCTCTCTTTTTCATCTATCCTCTCTCCTCTATTTCCTCTCTTTTTCCTCTCTCCTCTCTTTTTCATCTATCCTCTCTTTCCTCTCTCCCCCCTCTCTCCTCTATTTTCTCTCTTTCCTCTCTTTCCCCTCTCTCCTCTCTCATTCCTCATTTCTCTTTCATCTCTCTTTCCTCCCTCTCTCCTTCTCTCCCTCCCCTCTTTCTCTTCTCTCTCCTCTCTTTCTTCTCTTTCCCCTCTCCTCTCTCTCCTCTCTCTCATTCCGTCTCCTCTCTTTCTCCTCTCTCATCCTCTCCTTTCTCTTTCATCTCTCTTTCCTCTCCCCTCTTTCCCCTCTCCTGCCTCTCTCATTCTCTCTCTCCTCTCTCATTCTCTCTCTCCTCTCTCATTCTCTCTCTCTTTCCTCTCTCTTTCCTCTCTTTCCTCTCCTCACTTTTTCCTCTCCTCTCTTTTTCCTCTCCTCCTCTCTTTCCTCTCCTCTCTCCTCTCTTTCCTCTCTCCCCTCTCCTCTCTCTCTTTCCTCCTCTCTTTTTCCTCTCCTTCCTTTTCCCTCTCTCCTCTCTCTCTTTTCCTCTCCTCTCTTTTTCATCTATCCTCTCTTTCCTCTTTCCCCCCTCTCTCCTCTCTTTCCTCACCTTTTTTCTCTCCCGCTCCTCTCTTTCCTTTCTCTCCTCTCTCTCCTCTCTCTCATTCTCTTTCCTCTCTCTTTCCTCTCCTCTCTCTTTCCTCTCGCTCTCCTCCCTCTCTCTTTCTCTCCCCTCTTCCCCCTTCTCCCCTCCGCCTCTCCTCTTCCTCTTTCCTCTCTCCTGTCTTTCTCCCCTCTTTCCCATCTCTCCTCCCTCTCCTCTCTCTCATTCACTCTCCTCTCTCTCTCATTCTCTCTTTCCTCTTTCCTCTCTCTCCTTTCTCTCCTCTCCCTTTCCTCTCTTTCCCTTTTCTCTCCTCTCTCTCCTCTCCTCTTTCCTCTCTTTCCTTTCTCCTCTCCTCTCTTTCTCCTCTTTCCCCTCTCTCCTCTCTGCCCTCTCTCTTTCTCTCCCCTCTTTCCACTCTCTTTCCTCTCTTTCCCCTCTCCTCTCTCTTTCCTCTCGCTTTCCTCCCTCTCTTTCTCTCCTCTCCCTTTCCTCTCTTTCCCCTCTCCTCTCTCTTTCCTCTCTTTCTTCCCTCTCCTCTCTTTCCCCTCTCCTCTCTTTCCCTTCTCCTCTCTCTCCTCTCTCTCATTCCCTCTCCTCGCTTTCTCATTCTCTCTTTCCTCTCTTTCCCCTCTCTCATCTCCTTTCTCTTTCATCTCTCTTTCCTCCCTCTCTCCCCTCCCCCTCCCCTCTCTTTCTCTTCTCTCTCCTCTCTTTCCTCTCGCCCCTCTTTCCCCTCTCCTCTCTCTCTCTCCTCTCTTACCTCTCTCTCCCCTCTTTCCCCTCTCTCTCTTTCCCCTCTCATCCTCTCTCTTTCCTCTCTTTCCTCTCCTCCCCTTTTCCTCTCCTCTCTTTCCTCTCTTCTCTCTCCTCTCTTTCCTCTCTCCCCTCTTTCCCCTCTCCTCTCTCTCTCATTCCCTCTTTCCTCTCTCCTCTCTTTCCTCTCTTCTCTCTTTCCTCTCCTCTTTTTCCTCTCTCCTCTCTTTTTCATCTATCCTCTCTCCTCTATTTCCTCTCTTTTTCCTCTCGCCTCTCCTTTTCATCTATCCTCTCTTTCCTCTCTCCCCCCTCTCTCCTCTTTCATCTCTCTTTCCTCCCTCTCTCCTTTTCTCTCCTCTCTTTCTCTTCTCTCTCCTCTCTTTCTTCTCTTTCCCCTCTCCTCTCTCTCTCATTCCCTCTCCTCTCTTTCTCATTCTCTCTTTCCTCTCTCTCTTTCTCTCTCTTTCCTCTCTTTCCTCTCCTCACTTTTTCCTCTCCTCTCTTTCCTCTCCTCTCTTTTGCCTCTCCTTCCTTTTCCCCCTCTCCTCCACTCTCTTTCCTCTCTCCTCTCTCATTCCTCTCTCTTTCCTCTCCTCTCTTTTCCTCTTTCCTCTCTCCCCCCTCTCTCCTCTATTTCCTCTCTTTTTCCTCCTCACTTTTTCATCTATCCTCTTTCCTCTCTCCCCGCTCTCTCCTCTTTTTCCTCTCCTCTCTTTTTCATCTATCCTCTCTTTCCTCTCTCCCCCTCTCTCCTCTATTTCCTCTATTTTTCCTCTCTCCTCTCTTTTTCCTCCCCCTCTCTTTCTTCTCCCCCTCTCTTTCTTCTCTCTCCTCTCTTTCTCCTCTTTCCTCTCTCCCCTCCCCTCCCCTCTCCTCTCTTTCTCTTCTCTTTTCTCTCTTTTTCTCTCCCTCTCCTCTCTTTCCTCTCTTTCTCCCTCTCTTTCCTCTCTTTCCCCTCTCCTCTCTTTCCCCTCTTCTCTCGCTTTCCTCCCTCTTTCTCTCCCCTCTCCCCCTTTCTCCCACCTCTCCTCTCTTTCTCCTCTCTTTCCTCCCTCTCCCCTTTCTCCTCTCTCCCCTCTCTCTCCCCTTTCTCCTCTCTCCCCTCTCTCTCATTCTCTTTCCGCTCTCTCCCCTCCCTTTCCTCTCTCTTTCCTCTCATCTCTCTTTCCTTTCCTCTCTTTCCCCTCCCTTTCCTCTCTTTCTCCACTCTTTCCTCTATTTCCTCTCCTCTTTCTCCCCCCTCTCCTCTCTTTCACATCTCCTCTCTTTCACATCTCCCCTTTCTCCTCTCTCCCCTCTCTCTCATTCTCTCTTTCCTCTCTCCCCTCCCTTTCCTCTCTCCCCTCCCTTTCCTCTCTCTTTCCTCTCTCCTTCCGCTCTTTCTCACCCCTCTCCCCTCTATCGCTCTCACTCCTCTCTTTCCCCTCTTTCCTCTCTCTTTCCTCCTTCCTCTCTCCTCTCTCTCTTTCTCACCCCTCTCTCTCTCACTCCACAGTGCACAGCGTGTGAGGTGCTGTTTAAACTGTGGGAAAAATGTCTCAAACTTAAAGCAGTGTGGAGCCGAGCTGCCTCTCCCCTAACACACAGCACCGGAGCTAAACAAAAGCAGATGTCGTCAAGTTTACAGAAATCAGAACATTATTTTCCTGTTTCCATCGCATTCTTCTAAACACTTAGAGAACAAGCTTTGAAGTCACCATAGAAATGTAGTCTGCGGGAGAAACGATAGCATCTCTCCGAGAAACAGAACGAAAGGGAGGGGAAAAGGGAGGCGGAGGATGTAAAGGGCGGCGAGGAGAGGAAAGAGCAAAGGGGATCAAGTTTATTCTGCTTTCAGATGATTTCATGTTGAATCTGTTTTGAAATTCATTCATAGAACCGTCCGAGTGCAGTGGAACTTAGCTCTATCCCCTGATGCAGATGGAACTTGCTCTGATGTTGGTTTGCTGGTTGAGACCGATAGTACAAAAGTAACAGTTGGTGGGACAGCACAGCCATGAGCCTAGCTTCCATACGGACCCTGTTAACTTACAGCCTACAACAAAGGCTTTTATGATGTACTTTTGTGCTACATAGCTAATGTGGCAGGCATCTGGTAGCGTTGGTAAGATGCGTACTCACTCGCCGGGTTAGCCTTACCATAGCTCTGCTTTCTATAGACCACAACAAGTCCGAGGCAACGTGTGGACTATCGTTCCGCTCGTCTTCTGTTACTTTTTCATAATCGTTGTTAAATGGATTTCCGGATCCTTCTGACTCTCAATGCGAGATGCATTTACAGGCTCCGGTCATGTAAGTGATGCATTTAGACTCGCAATGACGGGCCAGACTTGTTTCTGATTTTGCTCGTGCAAGTCGCCCGTTATTGCTTTGAGTTCCAAGAGCCAAGAGCATAACAAACGGCATTCTGCTCTGAGAGCTCCGCTGAGTACACTGTGTGCGCTCAACCCTTGTTGTACAGTAATACAGGGTGGCATGTGAATCACTCACACGATGCTCGTCTCTCTACATCCCACCGCTGCACACACACACTCACGCACACCGGCGCTACAGATTGGACCTCACAGTCACAGTTCTGCCTCGTTTCTGCTTCCTGGATTCTCATGCTCCGGGTTCAGCAGACGTGCGTGTGTGTGTGTGTGTGTGTGTGTGTACGCTGCGGTCTTGTCATCCTCCGGGCTCAGCAGACGCATTCCACATGAATTATAATTCAATAGAGAATGATGTTGCTTTCCTTAATTTGACCGTCAACGGTACAGGAAAGGCAGCTTTCCAGTGGGTTGGCAGGGTCTGGCACTGCCAAATGGAATGACGGTACTGCGGCCCAGCATGCTGCCACACATCCACTGACAGTACAGAGGTCAACACAGACCGCGTGATGCGTCGTGGTCATGTCTGAATGGAGATGGGACCACCGTGTCTGATGAGCACTGAAAACCTTCTCATCTGACGCAGGAGCCTTTGGAGCCGGGCTTCCTGCTGAGTCAGGGATCTGTTTTCTGAGTCAGGGATCAAGTGGTAAAATAAAAAATAGATGGGTAAATACACGTTCAGTGGTCTGAGGGGCTTTGTCCATGGCTTCTAGTTGTTCTGTTTCTATGGTGTGGCGCTTAAGGGGGAGCTGGGTGGGGAACTGAGAGATTATCATGATGATACAGTAGGAACGGCAAGCATTTCCTCCTCCCAACAAAGTACAGGGCCTTATCTCTCTCTCTCTGTCTCTCTCTCTGTCTCTCTCTGTCTCTCTCTGTCTCTCTCTCTGTCTTTCTCTGTCTGTCTGTCTGTCTCTGTGTGTCTCTCTCTGTGTGTCCCTCTCTCTCTCTGTCTCTCTCTGTCTCTCTCGATGTCCCTCTCTGTCTCTGTGTGTCTCTCTCTCTGTGTGTGTCTCTGTCTGTCTGTCTGTCTGTCTGTCTGTCTGTCTGTCTGTCTGTCTGTCTGTCTGTCTGTCTGTCTGTGTCTCTCTCTCTCTCTCTCTCTCTCTCTCTCTCTCTGTGTGTCGGTCTGTGTCTCTGTCGGTCTCTCTCTGTGTCTCTCTCTCTCTGTCTCTCTCTCTGTGTCTCTCTCTCTGTCTCTCTCTCTCTGTGTGTCTCTCTCTCTCTCTCTCTCTCTCTCTCCGTGTCTCTCTC
>NW_027039191.1:0-30753 GCF_034236695.1 Oncorhynchus nerka | reverse complement strand
ACCTGCGATGTGTGGACACAGGAGCGGACTGGTGGCGAAGATACGGGAAAAGATGCAAGAGGAAAACGCGACAGGTGAGCTGACAGCTTATCATTGTATCATACACCAGGAAGCGTTGTGCGGTAAAGCCTTGAAAATGGAGCATGTAATGAGCATCATCACGCGCACAGTTAACTTTATCAGAGCCAAAGGTTTGAATCACCGCCAGTTCAAGGCATTTCTGACGGAGTTAGAAACGGAGCATGGTGATTTGCCTTATCACACAGAGGTGCGATGGCTAAGCCAGGGAAAGGTGCTTCAAAGATGTTTCGAGCTTCGTGAGGAGATTTGTCTGTTCTTGGACAGCAAAGGGAAAGACACAACACAACTCCGAGACGAAATGTTTCTGTGTGAAATGGCTTTTCTGTGTGACATTACGAGTCATCTGAATGCAATAAACTTGCAGCTGCAGGGTCGGGATCGTGTCATCTCTGATATGTACAGTACAGTGAAGGCATTTAAAACCAAACTGACTCTGTGGGAGACGCAGATGCGGAAAGAAAATTTGAGCCACTTTCCCAGCTGCCAGACCATGAAAGAGAAGCTCTCTACCAGTGCGTTCCCGAGCACACAGTTGGCTGATAAAATAGGTATGCTTGCCGCTGACTTTCGACGCCGATTTGCTGACTTTGAAGCACAAAAGCAGGTTGGAACTGCTCGGTAACCCATTTGCTGTTGACGTGGAAAGCTCACCACCAAACCTCCAAATGGAGTTGATTGACCTCCAATGCAATGATGCACTGAGGGCAAAATATGCGGCAGTGGGTGCTGCGGAGTTCGCCCGTTTCCTCCCGGCACAATGCCCCAGCTGCGCATCCAGGCTGCTCAAACGTTGTCTATGTTTGGCAGCACATACCTGTGTGAACAACTGTTTTCTTTGATGAACCTGAACAAAACATCACACAGAAGTCGACTTACTGCTGAACACCTCCACTCAATTCTGAGGATTTCTTCAGCTCAGAGCCTTACCCCGAACATTGATGAACTTGTGGAAAAGATGGGACACCACCAAGTATCACCCTCAACCTCAAACAAGTGAACATTACTGTGCAATCACATATTTAGAGTTTTTACTCAGTTCAAGTTTAAAAGTTAAAATTTAATATTTGTTTTCACTGCATGTTACTTCTCCTTAAACAAAGTGTTGTTTTTGATTAATAGATTTTTGCACTTTATTTTTTTGTATTTCAATCCAATTATATTTTAAAAATATTTCAGTTGAGTGGATGATAGAAAATTGCTATTATTGTTTTTTCTTTGAAGTAAATTTAGCCCACTTTTGCTAAAATAGAAAATATAGTCTACTGATGGTGCCTTGAATACCGGTTTCTTTCATTTAATGTTCATGTTATGGGGATATTTATATAAAGGAAATTTGTCTTTTGTGTCTGTTGAAAATTAAAGATTACTGACAGAGCCATAAGAAAATATTGCTTTATTTATCTGATCATATTGTAATATATTTGTTAGGTTTTCAGTAGGTTCAATTAGGTTCACTAGACTATATGCGTCATTTAAAAAATTTTCAATGAACATTCGAACAGTCCGGCCCTCGTCTTGTAGCTGATTTTTTTATTTGGCCCTCCGTCCATTTGACTTTGACACCCCTGGTCTAGAGGCTGTTATTTTAGCAAAAGGAGGCTCTACTAAATATTGATGTGATTTTTCTATTGGGGTGCCCAAATTTATGCACCTGTCTAATTTAGTTTTGATGCATATTGCACATTTTCTGTTAATTCAATAAACCTCATTTCACTACTGAAATATTACTGTGTCCATCAGTTATTTGATAAATCAAAATTAAATTGCTGATCCAAACACCCAAAAATTGTCAGGGGTGCCCAAACTTCTTCATACGACTGTACATTTAGTTTTCATGAATTTTTTCAATATAGCCCATGTTGACTTTGCAGCTGGCCGTCAGTGCATTCGGAAAGTATTCAGACCCCTTGACCTTTTGCACATTTTGTTATGTTACAGCCTTATTCTAAAATGGATTGAATTGTTTTTTTTTCACTCATTAATCTACACACAATACCCCATAATGACAAAGCAAAAAAACGTTTTTTAGAAATGTTTGCAAATTAAAAATTACTACTTAAATATCACATTTACATAAGTATTCAGACCCTTTTCTCAGTATTTTGTTGAAGCACCTTTGGCAACAATTACAGCTACAGGCTTGGAACACCTGTATTTGGGGAGTTTCTCCTATTCTTCTCTGCAGATCCTCTCAAGCTCTGTCAGGTTGGATGGGGAGCTTCGCTGCACAGCTATTTTCAGCTCTCTCCAGAGATGTTCGATCGGGTTCAAGTCCGGGCTCTGGCTTGGCCACTCAGAGACTTGTCTCGAAGTCACTCCTGCGTTGTCTTGTCTGTGTGCTTAGGGTCGTTGTCCTGTTGGAAGGTGAACCTTCGCCCCAGTCTGAGGTCCTGAGCGCTCTGGAGCAAGTTTTCATCATGGATCTCTCATCAGACCAGAGAATCTTGTTTCTCATGTTCTGAGAATCCTTTAGGTGCGTTTTGGCAAATTCAAAGCGGGCTGTCATGGGCCTTTTACTGAAGAGTGGCTTCCTTATGGCCGCTCTACAATAAAGGCCCGATTGGTGGAGTGCTGCAGAGATGGTTGCACCTGAGCTCAATTTCAAGTGTCATAGCAAAGGGCCTGAATACTTATGTAAATAAGGTATTGCTGTTATTATTTGTAATACATTTGCAAAAATGTCTAGACCTGTTTTCACTTGGTCATGATGGGATATTGTGTGTAGATTGCTGATGAAAACAAGTGATTGAATCAATTTTAGAATAAGGCTGTAACGTAACAAAATGTGGAAAAAGTCAAGGGGTCTGAATCCTTGACTGTGTCCTAGGGGAAATCACTTAGTTCTGCCTCCAGGACAAAAGACTCGTGGCAATAGATGCCAACCTGCTGTTCATTAGGGAAGTTATCCAACATTTAGTTCAATTTCTAACAGAGAGATAAGTAAATGCTCGGTATCGAGTGCCATTTTGCTACATTTTCAGTAAGAAGAACTCACTCTGAGTCAGTCTATAGCTCTCTCTCTCTCTCTCTCTCTCTCTCTCTCTCTCTGTTTCTCTGGTAAAAGTGTCTCTCTCATTCTCTGGTAAAAGTGTCTCTCTCGCTCTTTCTCTCTTTCTCTGGTAAAAGTGTCTCTCTCGCTCTTTCTCTCTTTCTCTGGCAAAAGTGTCTCTCTCTCTCTCTTTCTCTGGTAAAAGTCTCTCTCTCTTTCTCTGGTAAAAGTCTCTCTCTCTCTCTTTCTCTGGTAAAAGTGTCTCTCTCTCTCTCTCTTTATCTGGTAAAAGTGTATCTCTCGCTCTTTCTCTCTTTCTCTGGTAAGTGTATCTCTCGCTCTTTCTCTGGTAAAAGTATCTCTCTTTCTCTGGTAAAAGTCTCTCTCTCTCTCTTTCTCTGGTAAAAGTGTCTCTCTCTCTCTCTTTCTCTCGTAAAAGTGTCTCTCTCTCTCTCTTTCTCTGGTAAAAGTGTCTTTCTCTGGTAAAAGTGTCTCTCTCTCTCTCTTTCTCTGGTAAAAGTGTCTCTCTTTCTCTCTTTCTCTAGTAAAAGTGTCTCTCTCTCTCTTTCTCTCTCTCTTTCTCTGGTAAAAGTGTCTCTCTCTCTCTCTTTCTCTGGTAAAAGTGTCTCTCTCTTTCTCTGGTAAAAGTGTCTCTCTCTCTCTTTCTCTGGTAAGTGTCTCTCGCTCTTTCTCTCTTTCTCTGGTAAAAGTGTCTCTCTCTCTCTCTCTCTCTCTCTGGTAAAAGTATCTCTCTTGCTCTTTCTCTCTTTCTCTGGTAAAAGTGTCTCTCTCTTTCTCTGGTAAAAGTGTCTCTCTCTCTCTCTTTCTCTGGTAAAAGTGTCTCTCTCTCTTTCTCTGGTGAAAGTGTCTCTCTCTCTTTCTCTGGTAAAAGTGTCTTTCTCTGGTAAAAGTGTCTCTCTCTCTCTCTTTATCTGGTAAAAGTGTATCTCTCGCTCTTTCTCTCTTTCTCTGGTAAAAGTGTGTCTCTCTCTCTCGCTCTTTGTCTGGTAAAAGTGTCTCTCTCTCTCTCTCTCGCTTTCTCTGGTAAAAGTGTCTCTCTCTCTCTCTTTCTCTGGTAAAAGTGTCTCTCTCTATCTCTGGTAAGTGTCTCTCTCTCTCTCGCTTTCTCTGGTAAAAGTGTCTCTCTCTCTCTCTTTCTCTGGTAAAAGTGTCTCTCTCTATCTCTGGTAAAAGTGTCTCTCTCTCTCTCTCTTTCTCTGGTAAAAGTGTCTCTCTCTCTCTTTCTCTCTTTCTCTAGTAAAAGTGTCTCTCTCTCTCTCTCTTTCTATGGTAAAAGTGTCTCTCTCTCTCTTTCTCTGGTAAGTCTCTCTCTTTCTCTGGTAAATGTGTCTCTCTCTTCTCTCTCTCTCTCTCTTTCTCTGGTAAAAGTGTCTCTCTCTCTCTCTCTCTTTCTCTGGTAAAAGTGTCTCTCTCTCTCTTTCTCTGATAAAAGTCTCTGTCTCTCTCTCTCTCCCTCTTTCTCTGGTAAAAGTGTCTCTCTCGCTCTTTCTCTCTCTCTCTGGTAAAAGTGTCTCTCTCTCTCTTTCTCTGGTAAAAGTGTCTCTCTCACTCGTTTTCTGGTAAAAGTATCCTCTCTCTCTCTCTCTCTCTCTTTCTCTGGTAAAAGTCTCTCTCTCTTTCTCTGGTAAAAGTCTCTCTCGCTCTTTCTCTCTTTCTCTGGTAAAAGTGTCTCTCTCTCTTTCTCTGGTAAGTCTCTCTCTCTCTCTTTCTCTGGTAAAAGTCTCTCTCTTTCTCTGGTAAAAGTCTCTCTCTCGCTCTTTCTCTCTTTCTCTGGTAAAAGTGTCTCTCTCTCTTTCTCTGGTAAAAGTGTCTCTCTCTTTGTCTGGTAAAAGTCTCTCTCTCTCTCTCTCTTTCTCTGGTAAAAGTGTCTCTCTCGCTCTTTCTCTCTTTCTCTGGTAAAAGTGTCTCTCTCCCTCTCTCTGGTAAAAGTGTCTCTCTCGCTCTTTCTCTCTCTCTCTGGTAAAATTGTCTCTCACTCTTTCTCTCTTTCTCTGGTAAAAGTGTCTCTCTCTCTTTCTCTGGTAAGTCTCTCTCTCTCTCTTTCTCTGGTAAAAGTGTCTCTCTCGCTCTTTCTCTGGTAAAAGTCTCTCTCTCTTTCTCTGGTAAAAGTGTCTCTCTGTCTCTCTTTCTCTGGTAAAAGTGTCTCTCTCTCTCTTTATCTGGTAAAACTCTCTCTCTCTCTCTCTCTTTCTCTGGTAAAAGTGTCTCTCTCTCTTTCTCTCTTTCTCTGGTAAAAGTGTCTCTCTCTCTCTTTCTCTCTTTCTCTAGTAAAAGTGTCTCTCTCTCTCTCTCTCTTTCTCTGGTAAAAGTGTCTCTCTCTCTCTTTCTCTGGTAAGTCTCTCTCTTTCTCTGGTAAAAGTGTCTCTCTCTTCTCTCTCTCTCTCTCTCTTTCTCTGGTAAAAGTGTCTCTCTCTCTCTCTCTCTCTTTCTCTGGTAAAAGTGTCTCTCTCTCTCTCTCTTTCTCTGATAAAAGTCTCTGTCTCTCTCTCTCTCCCTCTTTCTCTGGTAAAAGTGTCTCTCTCGCTCTTTCTCTCTCTCTCTCTGGTAAAAGTGTCTCTCTCTCTCTTTCTCTGGTAAAAGTGTCTCTCTCGCTCGTTTTCTGGTAAAAGTATCCTCTCTCTCTCTCTCTCTCTTTCTCTGGTAAAAGTCTCTCTCTTTCTCTGGTAAAAGTCTCTCTCGCTCTTTCTCTCTTTCTCTGGTAAAAGTGTCTCTCTCTCTTTCTCTGGTAAGTCTCTCTCTCTCTCTTTCTCTGGTAAAAGTCTCTCTCTTTCTCTGGTAAAAGTGTCTCTCTTGCTCTTTCTCTCTTTCTCTGGTAAAAGTCTCTCTCTCTTTCTCTGGTAAAAGTGTCTCTCTCTCTCTTTCTCTGGTAAAAGTGTCTCTCTCTTTGTCTGGTAAAAGTCTCTCTCTCTCTCTCTCTCTCTTTCTCTGGTAAAAGTGTCTCTCTCGCTCTTTCTCTCTTTCTCTGGTAAAAGTGTCTCTCTCCCTCTCACTCTCTGGTAAAAGTGTCTCTCTCGCTCTTTCTCTCTCTCTCTGGTAAAATTGTCTCTCACTCTTTCTCTCTTTCTCTGGTAAAAGTGTCTCTCTCTCTTTCTCTGGTAAGTCTCTCTCTCTCTCTTTCTCTGGTAAAAGTGTCTCTCTCGCTCTTTCTCTGGTAAAAGTCTCTTTCTCTGGTAAGTGTCTCTCTTTCTCTCTTTCTCTGGTAAAAGTGTCTCTCTCGCTCTTTCTCTCTCTCTCTGGTAAAATTGTCTCTCGCTCTTTCTCTCTTTCTCTGGTAAAAGTGTCTCTCTCTCTTTCTCTCTTTCTCTGGTGAAAGTGTTTTTCTCTCCTCTCTCTCTCTCTCTGGTGAAAGTGTTTTTCTCTCCTCTCTCTCTCTCTGGTGAAAGTGTTTTTCTCCCTCCCTCTGGTCCTGTGACAGGGCCGTGAGACAGAGACAGTGCACAGAGCCAGGTGAAAGTGTGTGCCACTCAGCCTGTTTATGGACAGACGACAGCTTTATTGTGGATATAAAATTGATGTGTGTGTGTGTGTGTGTGTGTGTGTGTGTGTGTGTGTGTGTGTGTGTGTGCGTGTGTGCGTGTGTGCGTGTGTGCGTGCGTGCGTGCGTGCGCGTGCGTGCGCCAAGAGGCTGCCTGGTGACAGTTGGGGAACTTCTTTGCTGGCTAACAGCCCACAAACCCCTGCTACTGTGCGTGTGTGTGTGTGTATCAGATAAATTCCAATCAAATTTGTATTTGTCACATGCGCCAAATACAACAGGTGCAGACCTGACAATGAACTGCTTACTTACAAGCCCTTAACCAACGATGCAATTTTAAGAAAAATAAGAGTTAAGAAAATATTTGCTAAATATACTCAAGTTTAAAAAGTAACACAATAAAATAACAATAACGAGGCTATACACAGGGGGTACCGGTACTGAGTCAATGTGCGGGGTTACAGGTTATTCGAGGTGATATGTACACATATGTACGGGAGAAGTGACTATGCATAGATAATAAACAGCAAGTAGCAGCAGTCACTACAAAATAGTCCGGGTTTAGTCCCCGGCTCTTTAGCTTAGTGATGAGCTTTGAGGCCACTGTGGTGTGTGCGCTCGCGCTCGTGTGCATGCATGCATGTGTGTGGGTGTGTGTGTGTGTGAGTATGTGTCTGTATTACTATTTATTTATACTTCACTTTATCGACTTGTAAATAACCATTTGATGACATAGCACATTTCATAGTACATACGTTACTGCTAGTTTTACTCCTACTTTTATACTTTTAAATATGTGTTTACCACTCACCTTATTGTGTTACTGGTGTTACTTTTGTGCTCTATGTTCTGATATTTCACCGTTGAGAGGCAGCTTGCAGGTAGGCATGTCATTATATCGCACCATTTACACCCCCACTGTATCCTGTGTAGAGGTTTTATAAACTTGGATTTTGATGGCATTTTTTATTTGATTTGATTCGATTTTTACAGAAAGGATTCTTGGCATTTCAGGAGACAGGGGTGTAAAAAGGGAATGTACCAGTGCTGTGTCTCCGGATATACTGCTCAGAAATGGCATCCCATTGAGCAGGGAACACACCTGCTGGGCAGCAGGAGATGCAGTTCAGTCATTACAGAAAAACAGGCCTTCAAGTTGGTGGTTGAAGATATTACTGGTGTGCTGGGTATTTGGTGGCATTGATGCAGAGAGAATCTGCCTCTCAGCCAGCTAGGAGTGACGCAAAAAACAACAACATGCAATTAAGTTGACTTTCTGCCAGCATCCAGTCCCACACCCCTACCCGCATCAGTCAGCCTGCTGTCCTCTGCTCCTTACAGGCTTGGCATTCTAGGCCTATTCTAATGGAACCAGCGATCAGTCTATCTGCATTTTCAGCTAAATACAGTTGGAAGTTTACATGCACCTTAGCCAAATACATTTAAACTCAGTTTTTCACAATTCTTGACATTTAATCCTTGTAAAAATTCCCCGTCTTAGGTCAGTTAGGATCACCACTTTATTTTAAGAATGTAACATGTCAGAATAATAGTAGAGAGAATGATTTATTCCAGCTGTCATTTCTTTCATCACATTCCCAGTGGGTCAGAAGTTAACATACACTCAATTAGTATTTGGTAGCATTGCCTTTAAATTGTTTAACTTCTTGCGTCGAGCCAACCCGGATCCGGGATCATGACTACAGCCTCAAGCCCATTACCATAACGCAACGTTAACTATTCATGAAAATCGCAAATGAAATGAAATCAATATGCTAGCTCTCATGCTTAGCCTTTTGTTAACAACACTGTCATCTCAGATTTTCAAAAATATGCTTCTCTACCATAGCAAAACTAGCATTTAGCGTTAGCATTTAGCATTAGCATCACCAGGCAACATTTTCACAAAAACCAGCAAAAACATTCAATAAATCATTTACCTTTGAAGAACTTCGGATGTTTTCAATGAGGAGACTCAGTTAGATAGCAAATGTTCAGTTTTCCTGAAAGATTATTTGTGCAGGAGAAATCGGTCATGTTTGGCTACCAAAAAAAAACGAAAATTCAGTTATAAAAACGCCAAACTTTTTCCAAAATAACTCCATAATATCGACTGAAACATGGCAAATGTTGTTTAGAATCAATCCTCCAGGTGTTTTTCTACATATCTCTTCAATGATGTATCGTTCCTGGAAGTGTGCTTCTGCTTCTGTATCCCATGGCAAAATGAGTGTTACTGACAATTGCGCACCAATTTAGACAAAGGACACCGGACGGCCCCTTGGCAAATGTAGTCTCTTATGGCCAATCTTCCAATGATATGCCTACAAATACGCCACAATGCTGCAGACATCTTGGATGAACGGCAGAGCGCATAATCTCGTTCACAGCATATTCACAGCCATATAAGGAGACGTTAGTAAAAAAAATCCTGTTCATTTCCTGTTTGAAGTTTCATCTTGGTTTCGCCTGTAAGATCAGTTCTGGGGTACTCACAGATAATATCTTTGCAGTTTTGAAAACGTCAGAGTGTTTTCTTTCCAACGCTGGCAATTATATGCTTAGTCGAGCATCTCTTCGTGACAAAATATTGCGCTTAAAACAGGCACGTTTTTTGATCCAATAATGACATAGCGCCCCCATAGGTTGAAGAGGTTAACTTGGGTCAAATGTTTCGGGTAGCCTTTCACAAGCTTCCCACAATGTGTTGGGTGAATTTTGGCCGATTCCCCCTGACAGAGCTGGTGTAACTGAGTCAGGTTTGTAGACCTCCTTGCTCGCACACGCTTTTTCAGTTCTGACCACAAATGTTCTATAGCAGGGGTGTCAAACATACGGCCCGCGGGCCGGAACCGGCCCCCAAGGAGGTTCGATCAGGCCCGCAGGATAATTTGAAAGTGGAAAAAATGCATAAAAGACATGGAATTAATATTTTTAATTCGCTGCAATTCATGGATTATCCGCTAAGGGGCGCACTCTTTCCATCAGAGCAGAAGACAAGCCGCATCACTGAGACAGACTGAAAACAGCAGACGGTATCAATGCGCCATCTGCTGCTTGTTACGACGTTGTTAATACCTTGGTCTCTACCTCTCCGCTACACCCTCATTAGCCAAAATGTCGTTATCCAAACGGAGAAAAGTAGATAAGGAGTGTAGAATTTTCAAAGAAAAATGGACCACGTCCTATTTATTTACAGAGATGCACGGAAAACCTTCGTGCTTGGTGTGTTTGCAACAAGTTTCGGTATTGAAGGAATATAATATTCGACGCCACTACGAGACTCATCACAGCGAAAAATATGACGGCTTGCAAGGACAACTGAGAAGAGATAAGATTAACGAATTGCTGGCGGGTCTGAGGAAACAGCAGTCAACTTTCATCCAGAGCCGAGAAGTCAGTGAAGCAGCGGTAAAAGCCAGCTACCTAATTGCTAGCGAAATAGCATTAGCATCGAAGCCGTATTCCGACGGTGACTTTGTTAAACGATGCATGATGAAGGCGGCTGAACTTGTATGTCCCGAGAAGCGACAAGCTTTTGCCAATATTAGCCTGACGAGGAATACTATAGCAGAGAGGATTTGAACTATCGGCAGATTTAGACAGTCAATTGAAACAGAGAGTCAAGTCATTTATTGCATTTTCCGTGGCAATTGACGAGAGCACTGACATCACAGACGTGGCCCAACTGGCCATATTTATTTGAGGAGTTGATGAGACATTGACTGTTACTGAAGAGTTTCTTGAGTTGGTGCCAATGATGGACACCACAACAGCCGAGGACATTTTCGGCTCTGTCGTTGCTGCATTGGACAGAGTTGGAGTGGACTGGTCCCGCGCTGTCAGCCTGGCTACAGACGGCGCGCCATCCATGGTCGGAAAGAAAGCAGGTGTCGCGACAAAGTTCAAAGACAAAGTACAAGCCCTTAATGGAGGAGATCGTTTCTGGACATTTCACTGTATTTTGCACCAGGAGGCATTGTGTTGCAAGTCGCTGAAAATGGACCACGTCATGGAGGTGGTTGTTCGCACTGTAAATTTCATCCGGTCCAGAGGTCTGAACCATCGTCAGTTTGACAAACTTCTCAGCGACAGCAACATTACCCACAGCCTGCCATACCACACTGAAGTGAGATGGTTAAGCCGAGGCGCTGTGCTGAGGCATTTCTTTGATCTACGAGAGGAAATCGGACAGTTCATGGAGAAAAAAGGAAAACCGGTGTTGGAATTACAATCTCAGGAATGGCTACGGGACCTTGCATTCTTGGTTTATATTACTGAACACTTGAACAATCTGAACAAAATGTTGCAAGGCCGCAAAAAAGTTGTCACACAGTTTTCTGACAACATACATGCATTTAAGTTGAAGCTGACTTTGTGGGAGATGCAACTGGCAAATGGCAACCCTGCTCATTTCCCCTGTCTGAGAGATGTGTGTGTGACCAGACCTGATGCGGACATGAAACGGTACAAAGACAAAATTGCAGGACTACTGCGGGAGTTTGAGAAACGTTTTCAGGTATTGAGGTCAGGGCTTTGTGATGGCCACTCCAATACCCTGACTTTGTTGTCCTTAAGCCATTTTGCCACAACTTTGGAAGTATGCTTGTGGTCATTGTCCATTTGGAAGACCCATTTGCGACCAAGCTTTAACTTCCTGACTGATGTCTTGAGATGTTGCTTCAATATATCCACATAATTGTCTTTCCTCATGATGCCATCTATTTTGTGAAGTGCACCAGTCCCTCCTGCAGCAAATCACCCCCACAATATGATGCTTCCACCGCTGTGCTTCACGGTTGGGATGGTGTTCCTTCAAACATAACGATGGTCATTATGGCCAAACAGTTCTATTTTTGTTTCACCCGACCAGAGAACATTTCTCCAAAAAGTACGATCTTTGTCCCCATGTGCAGTTGCAAACCGTAGTCTGGCTTTTTTATGGCAGTTTTGGAGCAGTGGCTTCTTCCTTGCTGAGCAGCCTTTCAGGTTATGTCGATATAGGACTCGTTTTACTGGGGATATAAATACTTTTGTACCTGTTTCCTCCAGCATCTTCACAAGGTCCTTTTCTGTTGTTCTGGGATAGATTTGCACTTTTCGCACCAAAGTACGTTCATCTCTAGGAGACAGAACGTGTCTCCTTCCTGAGCAGTATGACGACTCCGTGGTCTCGTGGTGTTTATACTTGCGTACCATTGTTTGTACAGATGAACGTGGTACCGTCAGGCGTTTGGAAATTGCTCCCAAGGATGAACCAAACTTGTGGAAGTAAAAAAAAAGCAATGTTTTTTCTGAGGTCTTGGCTGATATCTTTTGATTTTCCCATGATGTCAAGCAAAGAGTCCGTGAGTTTGAAGGTGGGCCTTGAAATAAATCCACAGGTACACCTCCAATTGACTCAAATGATGTCAATTAGCTTATCAGAAGCTTCTAAAGCCATGACATGTATGTAAACTTCTGACCCACTGGAATTGTGACACAGTGAATTATAAGTGAAATGATCTGTCTGTAAACAATTGTTGGGGAAATGACTTGTGTCATGCACAAAGTAGATGTCCTAACCGACTTGCCTGTGGAGTGGTTGAAAAACGAGTTTTAATGACTCCAACCTAAGTGTATGTAAACTTCCGACTTCAACTAAATATATAATTGGAATTATTTGTGTTTAATTGTTTCTCCCTCTGTGGTGTTTAAATGTATTACTCTTTTTCAAGCTTATACAGCCTCATTTTTCATTGATTTAGGCAGTAGCGGTGCCTATGTGTTGTGATAATGGCGTTGTTTGTTCTATAACATGTTAGTTCATATGCCTTGACACTGATATATAGGCCTAACACCGTACACAACCCGCCCTCACGTCATCATGCGCAAATAGATTTTTTTTTCCCCACACCAAATGTAATCACGACACACAGGTTAATATATCAAAACAAACTGAACCAATTATATTAATTTGGGGACATTAAACATTTATGGCAATTTAGCTCGCTAACTATTTTGTCCTGGGATATAAATGTTGAGTTGCTATTTTTACCTGAAATACACAAGGTCCTCTACCCGACAATTAATCCACACATAAAACGGTTAACCGAACCGTTTCTAGTCATATCTCCTCCTTCCAGGCTTTTTCTTCTTTGGACTTTAAATGGCGATTGGCATCTAACTGTCATAGTTACCACGACGACCGACCAAACTCAGTTCATATTTCAATCACCCACGTGGGTATAACCAATGAGGAGATGGCACGTGTGTATCTGTTTCTATAAACCAATGAGGAGATGGGAGATGCAGGACTTTAATCCGCGCCACAAATAGAACTCCATGTATGTTTAAATTTATTTTGCAGCGCTCGCATTGTGGTCAACATGGAAGGCAGAAATAAATTCAACCACACCTTTATTTCATCACTAAAAGATACCATTTACATTACATTTAAGTCATTTAGCAGACGCTCTTATCCAGAGCGACTTACAAATTGGTGCATTCACCAACCTCCAGTGGAACAGTAGTGCATCTAAATCTTTTCAGGGGAGGGGGTGAGAGGGATTACTTTATTTGTCTCCGGAAGGTGGTTTAATCCGCTGTCCTGTCGTGAGGGAGTTTGTTCCACCATTGGGGGCCAGAGCAGCGAACAGTTTTGACTGGGCTGGCGGGAACTGTACTTCCTCAGTGGTAGGCCAAGGTGGATGAACGCAGTGCCCTTGTTTGGGTGTAGGGCCTGATCAGAGCCTACTTTTTCATTAGCGGATAGCTTCAACTGGAAGCCAGTGGAGGGAGCGGAGGAGCGGGGTGACGTGAAGAGAACTTGGGAAGGCTGAACACCAGACGGGCTGCGGCGTTCTGATGAGTTGTAGGGGTTTAATGGCACAGGCAGGGAGCCCATACAAGTTTGTAATCCAGACGGGAGATGACAAATTAGGACCTGCGCCCGCTTCCTGTGTGAGGCAGGGTCGTACTCTGCGGATGTTTCATGAATACACTTGATGTTAGTTGAGAAGACAGGGTGTTGTCCTAACACAATGGAGTTGTCAACCGTGATGGCGAGATCATGGAACGGGCAGTCCTTCCCCGGGAGGAAGAGCAGCTCCGTCTTGCCGAGGTTCAGCTTGAGGTGGTGATCCGTCATCCACACGGATATGTCTGCCAGACATGCAGAGATGCGATTCGCCACCTGGTCATCAGAAGGGGGAAAGGAGAAGATTAATTGTGTGTCGTCTGCATAGCAATGATAGGAGAGACCATGTGAGGTTATGACAGAGCCAAGTGACTTTTATAGCGAGAATAGGAGAGGGCCTAGAACAGACTGGGGGACACCAGTGGTGAGAGCACGTGGTGTAATTCTCGCCACGCCACCTGGTAGGAGCGACCTGTCACGCAACAAGCGTGGGCCGCGCCCGGAGATGCCCAACTCGGGAGAGGGTGGAGAGGAGGATCTGATGGTTCAAAAGGCAGCCGATAGGTCTAGAAGGATGAGAGCAGAGGAGAGAGAGTTATAGCAGTGCGGATTAGTCTCAGTTGAATGACTAGTCTTGAAACCTGACTGATTTGGATCAAGAAGGTCATTCTGAGAGAGATAGCGGGAGAGCTGGCCAAGGACGGGTTCAAGAGTTTTGGAGAGAAAAGAAAGAAGGGATACTGGTCTGTAGTTGTTGACATCGGAGGGATCGAGTGTAGGTTTTTCAGAAGGGGTGTCGCTCTCTTGAAGACGGAAGGGATAGCCAGCGGTCAGGGATGAGTTTGAGGTCTCCGGAAATGGTCTGGAGAAGAGAGGAGGGGATATCGTCACAAGACCTGGAGAGAGAGGGGAGAAAGAGGTCAGAGCACAGGGTAGGGCAGTGTGAGCAGAATTAATGTTTGACTTAGCAAACGAGGATCGGATGTCGTCGACCTTCTTTTCAAAATGGTTGACGAAGTCATCTGCAGAGAGGGAGAGGGGGGGGAGGGGGAGGAGGATTCAGGAGGGAGGAGAAGGTTGCAAAGAGCTTCCTAGGGTTAGAGGCAGATGCTTGGAATTTAGAGTGGTAGAAAGTGGCTTTAGCAGCAGAGAGAGAAGAGGAAAATGTAGAGAGGAGGGAGTGAAAGGATGTCAGGTCCGCAGGGAGGCATTTTCCTCCATTTCCGCTCGGCTGCCCGAGCCCTGTTCTGTGAGCTTGAGTCGTCGAGCCACGGAGCGGGAGGGGAAAGCCGGCCTGGAGGATAGGGGACATAGAGAGTCAAAGGATGCAGAAAGGGAGGAGGAGAGGAGGGTTGAGGAGGCAGAATCAGGAGATAGGTTGAGAAGGTTTGAGCAGAGGGAAGAGATGATAGGATGGAAGAGGAGAGAGTAGCGGGGGAGAGAGAGCGAAGGTTGGGACGGCGCGATACCATCCGAGTACAGTGTGGGGAAGTGTTGGATGAGAGCGAGAGGGAAAAGGATACAAGGTAGTGGTCGGAGATGCAACGAGGTTAGTGGAAGAACAGCATCTAGTTTAGCGTATTTCCTTTTGAGGTCAAAAGAGAGAGGAGTGGAAAGAAGGAGGCAGAGGAATGAGTCAAAGGTAGGCGTGGGGGAGGACTCGCCCAGAACTGTGAGAGGTGAGCCGTCCTTTATCAAGGCATTCAATTCCGAGGGAACCTATGTTAGGGCTGGTAACTGTGACAGCATGGAATTCAAAGGAGGCGTATCAGATGGGTAAGGGGAGAAAGAGAGAATGACCACTTTTGAGGATCCCGGTGCCATAGCTCTCGGGGTGTGCGAGAACACGTGGGCAGACGAAGAGAGAGCAGTAGGAGTAGCAGTGTTGTCTGTGATCCATGTTTCCGTCAGTGCCAGTCAACTGGAGGGAGCTGCCTTGTTGGCCGAGATCGGCAGTTCCAGAGGCTACCGGAGACCTGCGTGGGTCGTGCGCGCTGGGACCACCAGATTAGGTGGCATTGCCACGCGGTGTGGAGCATGGTCTGTGCAGAGAGGAGAGAACAGGGATAGACAGACACATAGTTGACAGGCTACACAAGAGGCTACGCTAATGCAAAGGAGATTGAATGACAAGTGGACTACACGTCACGAGTGTTCAGAGAGTTAAGCTTATAGCAAGAATCTTATTGACTAAAATGATTAAAATGATACAGTACTGCTGAAGTAGGCTAGCTGGCAGAGGCTGCGTTGTTGACTAAGTAGGCTAGTTGGCATTGGTTGCGTTGTTGACACTACACTAATCAAGTCATTCTGAGTGTAATAGTTTCTACTGTGCTGTTAAGCTGGCTAGCTAGCAGTGTTTGATTATTACGTAAAAGAACGACAATAGCTGGCTAACTAACCTGCGTTACACAATTAGAACAAAGACAAGCTAGCTTTTAATGAAATGAAAATGAAAAATGTGATACTACCTGTTTTGAATCACTAGATTATCTTGGGTACGAAGACAGCAAAGACAACTATGTAGCTAGCCAACACTACACTAATAGTTGTGCTGCTAATCGGTAGATTTGTGGACTAGCTAACGGTGGACGTTAGCTAGCTGGCTAGCTGCAGGGCAGTGTAGACTGCGTTAATGAAATACGATTATCTATGATACAAAACGGCTGTGTAGCTAGCTAAGAAGAAACGACCGTTGTACTATAATGAAATTTAGATGTCCAATTATTTAGTCCAATCAACGTGAACTAAATATGATGTGGCTGTCCATGGCACTGATTTCTCTGGGTGGGTGCAAGTATAAAAAACATGTTGACTCACCCTACTTGTTGAGAAATGCCAATGCCGTTCTTCTCTCTTTCATGTTGACGAAACGGTCTATGACTCTGTCATACACGCTTTTAGTTTTTGTTGTCCTAGTCTACCTAGCTAAAATGCTTGCTCTCTAGCCTAACTTCCTTTCATGGGCAACGATGCGCCAGTCCAGCTAGATAACATTACATCTACATCTAGCTACTTATTGAACTTCCATCCTCTCAGGCCAGGTGCACAACAATGTACAAATTAATGATTGGATCAGAATCACCGTTATAATAATTTACCGTTACGGAGAATTAAGTAAAACCACAAGCTAACTAGCCACCGGAGGACAACGACACAACGAGATGCAACAATGACGTTGGGCTTCTAAGGTGATGTGATTGGTGTGAAGCTAAATCCAACACTTTTTTTTTTGGTGCACCAGGACCAACGTTACCTCCAATTGTTTTCGGCACTTATTTATTTATTTATTTATTTTATCAAGAGAAGCCAAGTGCTCGCTGGCTTTCCTTGCATTCAATGCTACGGGCAGCAACAATGTCATACTCTTTTTGACTACATACAGAGACAGAGGGGCGCTGTAGACAGAGGGGCGCTGTTTCGTTCGCTTGGATGCTTCCTCCGGTGAGATGCATTCAGCCTCTTGTGAATTGAAAGACATTTATGAAACACTGCGAGACAAAATATATTCATTATTTTGTATGTTTTTTTTTCTAGGTCATTATTTGGGGAAGCCTGGTTTCCCTTGGCAACCATGAATACATGCCACTGGATGTATGCTATTAGTCAACAGTATTCTTCCCTTCCTCTTAATTCACTCTGAATTAAAATGTTCTGCGAACAGATTTTGACGGTAAAAAAATCAGAAGCTAAATAGAGCAACCCGTGTCATGATTGGATGTCGGCTTCGGCGAGTCTGACATTTTTTTGGTTGAAAATGACCCCCCCCAAATTCTCTACAATTATGAATTATTGGTTGCGCAACCTCGATCGATGAGCTATAGGTTTAGCCTAGGGGTTAGCGAGTTGGGCCGGTAACACGAAAGGTCGCTAGGTCAAATCCCCGAGCCGACAAGGTGAAAAATCTGCCAACGTGCATGGAACTTACCCATAATTGCTCTAGGGTCGCCATTGATAATAACAGACCTTGGCCGTGACCACACTCTCCGAGGGTCTCAGGGAGATATGCACACAAAAAAAAAAATCCAATTCACACGTGTGTTCATACACTTGTGCATGTGTGAAATACGACTAATATAAGCACCAACCAAATGATTGTTGTCTCTTTTCTCTCTTTTTTTGGTCTCCTTTTTCTCTTCTCTTCTTTGACAGCAGCTTTTCTCTCTTCTCTATGGGAAAATAGTCTGTGGGGTCTTCAATAATACTCTGTAACTGTAATACTGTACAGTATTTATATAGAGTATATTACAGTATTTCATGTGCTTATCTTCAGCAGCTGCATATTATCCCCATGGAAAGCAGCTCTTCTCTCTCTCTCTCCTCTATAGACCAATTATCAGTGTTAGTATATGTTAGCTGAGTCTGTAATCACTCTCCAGTAGCTAGTACCAAGATCATCTCCAGACCTAACCACTTAGTTATAATTTATACAAATACTACCAGGGCTCCACTGTTGTGGAATTATTATTAAAAATAAACGTCTCTTGTCGGTTCAGGCCAGTACTGAGCTAACACCGAGTTAACACTCTGTCTCTCTGTCTGTCAGTCTCAGGCTGTGGAGGAGTAACTTGAAACCCTCAGCACCAGCTTGGCAGTTAAGCTGAAAAAGGAAAGCAAAGAAATGAAAGTCTTCCCATCTGTAACTTAGTTCCTAAAACACTTCCTTGGTTTTGATATTGATAGTGGAGGAATAAAGGATGTTGTAAAGAGAAAAGGGAAGTTGCACATTAAAGGTATCACTTTTAGCATAGAAATACTGTAGCTACATTTACTAAGTGATTACTGTGTTAAATAAAGTTTTTTTTTATGAAGTAATTGTCCGTTTCCGTAAAAATGTTTATCTGTTCCGTGTGTGTGTGTGTGTGTGTGTGCGTGCGTGCGTGTGTGTGTGTGTGTGTGTGTGTGCGTGCGTGTGTGCGTGCGTGTCTGTCTGTATATGCAAGTGGTTGTGACTGGTACGGCTGTGTGAAATGCCTCCGCGGCACTCATCTTGCTGCGTTGTGTGGCGCCACGTCGTTCGGCTGAGTGCGGGAGCAGGGAGCATGCTTCATTCATCTGCTAAGTGGTTGTGTCTGGAGCCGAACAACAACAAAAAAACAGCCAGTATATTTTCAGCCTTCACGTTATAACAGCCTCTCTCTCTCTCTCTCTCTCAGACAGTATATTCTCAGCCTTCCGATTCAAACAGCCTTTCAACCAGCCAGCCAGTATATTCTCAGCCTTCCGATTCAAACAGCCTTTCAACCAGCCAGCCAGTATATTCTCAGCCCGCCCGTCTCTCCGTTAGCCACTATATTATCAGCCCCCAGCTAGATTCATAGCTGCGTCACCCTGTATTAGGGGCTTTTTAAAGTCCTGTGGGTTAACCACCTCCAGAAGCCCTGATATCCTCCTCCTTCTCACTCCCCTCAGGTTGCCCAGCAGAACCAAATCACCTTCCTGCTTCTCTGTTCTACCTCCTCCTCTTCTTCATTTACTTTAGTTGGGCTTGATTGTGCTTGCCAGGCGCAATCAACCCCCCAAAAAAAGAAATTCCCAAATCATGTAAACCGCACACATCAGGGGCCCTCCAGGCAGTCTCAAACCAAACACTCAAAGTATTTGTAAGATTTCAAATAGTAGTTGAACCCAGGTCTATGCAATTCAGGAGTTTCATATGAACAGTCGGTGTGTTTAGTGGTTGTGTCCGATTTAGTTGTTGATGACCTCTAAAAGAACCATGTTTTTGTGACGTAACCTGACCGGTGTGCCTTGAGTCTTATTTGTGCTCCCCTTGGGTTTCTTTCCAGGCAATGTCAAGGTTACAAACAGTCACTGGGGAAACAGCAATATTTGCAGATGAAGCATGCAGGTTGTTTACTGGTTGTTGAAGAGGGAGAGAATGTCCTGCTTGTGACCCCTCCTATTTCTCATGGTACAGCAGGTGTGAGACCGAACCAGAGCAACATTGGCCTATTCAACACGATTCAAGGGTCTCTCAACCACAAATGCTGGTTATTGTCGACAAGATTTATCGCATTGCCATATTTCAATTGAATTCATGAGCACTCTTATCTTGTTCATCTCGTTCTTGTTTGTCATCTTACGGCTCCATTACCTGATTTGACTTGTTTCTCGCTTTGTGTTGTCATTTTGAGCATTTAAAACAGATTGATGCTATGGGTTTAGGAAGGTTAAGTTTTATGAAAATCTAAGACTAACCACTGACTGTGTACGCTCTCTGTCACACACACACACACACACACACACACACTGGCCAGCTGGGCCCACAGTAGCCTCCGTAGCCGTGGGAGAAAATTTGTTTAGGAAAGCCAAAAAGGGACTTAGTGTGTATTTTACATTTAAAATCAAATCAGGATTCAAATGAACCTCGGTCATATAAGCTCTGAGTTTGTCTGTAACAAATGTCAGTCCTCCTTTCTCACCTGGTGGCTATGTCGACTGACCACACCCGGGAAATCTGTGGTTGACATTTGCATGGACAAACAAGACACCAGACCAGGATCTTCCGTCCTTCTGTCTATGTGAAACAATTGGTAACATTTTACTACGGATGACAAGTGTAACCCTTTATTATGGGCTTTACACGGCTTTGTGAGACTTGTCACGGGCATGTTTCCCTCCCTCGTAATGTCGTATTGTCATCTCGTAATGACCCTGACTAAATAACCGCCATTTTGAGCAGTTCCAAAGTTATTAAGCTTCGTACCTGTCGGTTTTAAGTGTTGCCAAACAACCCTACTAAACAGCCATCCATTTTGACCCCGATTTATCAGAAGGAGAGGATATAGCCTACAGAATGTGTATGTCTTAGAGTGTAGGGTGTATGGATATAGAACACATGTATGCGTGTGGACAGGGAGGACAGGGCGGTGTAGCCAGCGTGACTGATGGTATAGGAACCCTTGCTTCTCTATTGTGGAAACACGCCTCGGAAGACAACCCTCAGAGATGTTATCGGGGGTTTTTGGCTACAGGTGTCAATGTTATGGTTTCAGAAACTAGAGATTTAGCTAGTGATAGTACCCCTAGAGCAGAACAGGGCAGTCTACTTTGTCTGCCACACTGAACCACAGCTCATTCTGAAAACACACACATTCAAATGAGGGAGGGGGGGACACACACACACACACTCTATTCCATCAACACCTGAGGTTTTATTAAAGACTATCCCGCCTGATTACTCTATTATCATAGAGGTCATAACATCATGGTTGGTACAGGTGATGGTAACTGTACTTCCTCTAGTTGTTTATGCAGGTTTCACACCAACTACTATTTCACGCGTGATGATCATACATGCCTTAGAGCTATTAAAAGATAATGGCGGTCCTTCAGCAATGCAAATGTGCATGTGGTTTATCAACTTCAAGTCATCAAAGATGGGCAAATGTGCACGTGGTTTATCTACTTCAAGTCATCAAGATGGGCAAATGTGGCTGACTGTCACAAAAGGATTGCAGAAGTTGATATCTTCTGTGGAACTTTTGTTTCCATTCCAAAGAAACAAATTTCACTGCAAACCTCAGATAGGATGAATGTTACAATAGTGAGTCTGAGTGGAGTGTCTGTTTGAATGAATAGGGTTTATCATCCCAGCAATTCAATAGATAAGATTGGCTTCCAGTGCAGCATTGTAACAAAGACTGGTGTCAGGTTCACGTTTGTATAACTAGATTGCACAGTTTATTTGCTTATCAGACAACTGACTGAGGTCACTTTTAGCGTACCTAAACCAGCACTTCATTTTAGGAAACAACTCTATATATTGTTATCCCTAAAGAGGACAATAATACTATATTTCACTTAAAAAGCCAATCCGCTGTTGAAACAATAACAAACTGAAGAAAAGCTGAGGGATGGGAATGGAGAAATGTAACCACTCTCAAATTCATCAACTGAGCTATGGATGCAAGGACTGAACGTTCACGATATCACAATTATCTTTTTAACTGTGTTTTGAGGCTAAACAGTGTTTGTTTACATTTACAATGTTTACAGACATTGGAGTAAAACAAGCTTATATTTTGGGTTCTGATGTGACAGTTGAACTAAGCTCGTGAGGCATTTATAAGGTCTATTCTTCAAGAATCAATGTATATAAATCATTAATTTATAAGTTTAAAAAAATGGATGTAGCAACTCCAGATTGTCCCTTTTTAAGGTTGATTAATTAAATAGGGGTTTGTTCTCCACCCACTTCATCTTATGAATAAAGACACTTCCAAGAAAAATAAGCAAATTAACTATGAAAATGTCATTGGTTCAAAATATCAGAATATTCCAAATAAACATTAAGTGATTTCCCTTCAAGTGAAACTGGCAGCGTTTTAGCAACATGATATCTTAATCAAATCTGTTTCATATACACCCCCAGACAGAATGTGACACCTACTTTCCCATTTTCTGAGAACACTTAGATATGGTTGATTTCACGTTTGCATAAATTCATAGAATGTTTGGAATGACGTAGGTAGCTAGCTAGCTAACATTAGGTTATGTGTTTTTAGCTTGCCAAATAAATAAATAACTACATAAATGGATACGCTAGCCCAGGGGTGTCAAACTCAGTCAGCTCATGGGCCTTATTGAAAGAACAATGAATTAGCCTGCCAGACATGTTTTTGTAAAAGAAAACTGCATCTGCGACTCAAACTGGGCATTGTTTTATTTGAAAAAATGTGGCCCTTTATAATGTCAAATGATGTACATGTATATAGTATTTTAACATTACAACAAAATAAGAGAGAAATCATCTTTGCCAAGCCTTTGCTGCTATGCTTGCAGAATATGCATAATATGTTGCGAACCTAAATCAAAAAGTATTTAACAATTCCAAATAACGAAAAACGTAGCTGTAAGTTTTAAGGTTTAAACTTATAACATGTTTTTTTTGCACTGCATGGGATCACTGGTGCGGTTGAATGCAGCATTGTTGTATGATGCGCTCAAAATGTCTTGTAGTTGAGTAGCCAGCCTAGGCTACTGCTCAAATACTGCTTTATTAGGCCTAAATGTTTCTCCTTTGCATGGTGTTTTGTTGTAGCTTATGTTTTTTGGGTTATTCATTGTCAAGCTTTAATAAAAACCGAAGCCGGACTGCGAACTGTTGCATGTGTCTGTACCCTTTCCCTCCACTGCGCGGTTAACGGGACACGCAAAAGCAGCGCAGTTGAAGTTGAATTCACCAATGCAAGCGCATCAGGCTGTAATTTCAGAAAGTAGACTGTTGACTCATTTGTACTCGCTTGTGTGTCCCTCTATTAGCTACGTTATGACTGACGTGGGATCATTTGATTGTATTTTGTTTAATTGCATTTACATACCCAGCCTTATTTACAGTCATCTGTTTTTGTTCTAAGTCAAACTGAAACAGTGGAGTCAGCAAACAATGTATTGGTGAATTATATTCATCATCCATTTAAACGTATCTATCTATTCTGCCAACAATGCCTTACTATATATATGTCACGGAATTTGGAGTCAAATAGAACCTATTTTTAGTCTGTTTCATATCTGTAAAGTAGTTAAAAAGCTGTTAGTTCCACTTTTAAAATAAAGTATTCCAAATCCATCCAGAATCTTCTGATTTGAAGTTTCTTTTCCAGGTGAGATGAGGGCAGTGGAAAGGCAGGACCCTAAATGGCAGCTAATCCAAGAACGGAAGCAAGGAGACAGCCAGTGCTTCAATAAGTATCAGATATTCAACTTGATACCAGAGGTCTCTTGGAATCATCTAAACCTGTCCCCTAAATGCAAGCAGGTGGGGACCATGTTTACTGTTATACTTAAGGTATAAAGGTTTAGACCTGTTCTACCGGTCTTGATTTGTTTTGAGGCAGTCGGTCAATTTGGAGTGAAAGGGAAGGCCAGTGGGGTGCTTGTGGAGGTTTATACAGTGTTACCTACAGAGTAACCAACACATACCTGGGTTCGAATACTATTTGAAATAGTGTTCGAGTGTTCGCTTTGGAATGCCAGGTGGGTAGTGGTTGCACTTTTGGGACGTTTCCATTGGTTATATTTCATTAGGCAAGCTTAATCAAGCACCGGCGGTTTTAGAAACGTTCAGGATGTGGTATACGTTCAGGATGTGGTATACGTTCAGGTTGTGGTATACGTTCAGGTTGTGGTATACGTTCAGGACATGGTATACGTTCAGGATGTGGTATACGTTCAGGATGTGGTATACGTTCAGGTTGTGGTATACGTTCAGGTTGTGGTATACGTTCAGGATGTGGTATACGTTCAGGATGTGGTATACGTTCAGGATGTGGTATACGTTCAGGATGTGGTATACGTTCAGGTTGTGGTATACGTTCAGGATGTGGTATACGTGCAGGATGTGGTATACGTTCAGGATGTGGTATACGTGCAGGATGTGGTATATGTTCAGGATGTGGTATACGTTCAGGATGTGGTATACGTTCAGGATGTGGTATACGTTCAGGATGTGGTATACGTTCAGGATGTGGTATATGTTCAGGATGTGGTATACGTTCTGTGTGCAGTATGTTGTCACATAAGGACAGGTGTGGAGGAGCTGCTAATTCATACAGTTCTGAAAGGTGCATATGTAACCGATGTGAAATGGCTAGCTAGTTAGCGGAGTGCACGCTAATAGCGTTTCAATCGTTGACGTCACTCGCTCTGAGACCTTGAAGTAGTTGTTCCCCTTGCTCTGCAAGGGCCGCGGCTTTTGTGGCGCGATGGGGTAATGATGCTTCGAGGGTGGCTGTTGTCTATGTGTGCAGAGGGTCCCTGGTTCGAGCCCAGGGAAGGGGCGAGGAGAGGGACGGAAGCTATACTGTTACACATACAACACCTTTTTGTGCTTTCTTTGTAGAAATAGGTAACATACGAGTCATTCCATGTCATTTTACAAGGCCACTTCACACAGATTGTTCTGAAACCGTTTATGTAGGTAGAAACAGCTAAGATTAGCATTCCTGAAACATTATTTTGTTGAAATTTAATATGATCTCTGAGACATTAAGCTCATTTGATTGCACCCAAATGAGCCATTTTTTATTGAAAGTATTTTTTTTTATCGGATTCCTCATGTCTTACTCATTAATAGGAAGAATGATGGTCCAAATTGGATATGAAATATCGAAGATTATATGAATCCTATAAATTAAAATAGACCATTTGGGTGCAATCGATTAGCTTCATTTGTCAGAGATCAAATGATATTTCAACAAAAATAATGTTTCAGGAATGCTACTCTTATCTGTTTCTAACTTGGGAAACGTCTTCAGAACATTCTGAGATGGTGGGTGTCCATACTCCTTCTTGTGCTTTTTAGGTGGAGAAGGTTTCATACATACATACATACATACATACATACATACATACATACATACATACAGTACATACAGTACATAGGCATGATTGACAGCAGGGTAACATAAGCACAGTTTGGACCACTATCCACCAGTATATTCCACCTTAAAGAGCAATAATAGCCATAGGCAGGTCAAGGTAAGGTAAAGGTGGTGACGAGATGTACATCTTGTACACTAATAGTTGTACTAGTTCCCATCCTGACAGACACCTCGTTAAGTTCGCTGATGACACAGCCTTCCTTGATCAGCCTTGTTGCATGTTGACGAGGACAAACATGGCCTAAATGGCTTTGTAGAGCCGGTGTGACGAATCACACTTGGTCCTCAATACCAACAAGACCAAAGGGATGTTCGTAGACTTCAGGATGCGTACAACACCTACCTCTGCAACATCTATCAGAGGACAGAACATAGAGATGGTAGAGGAATAGAGATACCTGGGTGTCGTCTTGGACAATGAGCTTCAGTGGAGTAAATGTACAGACCTGATCTACAGCAAGAGCCAACAGAGAATGTACTTTCTCAAAAAGCTGGAATCTTTTCATGTTAATATACTGTACTATACTGACTCTGTTTTACAAATCTTTCACTGAGAGTATTTGAACTTTTTGTATTGTTTGTTGGTTTGGCAATGCCACTGTCAGCCAGAGAAATATGCTGAGAAGGTTTATCACCACAGCAAGCAAGGTACTTGGAATCAAACAGACAGGCCTGGATGAGATCTTTAAGGTCAGGGCCCTCCGCAAGGTACTTGGAGTCAAACAGACAGGCCTGGATGAGATCTTTAAGGTCAGGGCCCTCCGCAAGGTACTTGGAGTCAAACAGACAGGCCTGGATGAGATCTTTAAGGTCAGGGCCCTCCGCAAGGTACTTGGAGTCAAACAGACAGGCCTGGATGAGATCTTTAAGGTCAGGGCCCTCCGCAAGGCTCACAAAATCAGTTTAGACCTAAGTCACCCCCTGTACCCAGATTTTTAACGAATCCCCTCTGGGCGCAGGTATAGGGCACCCCTCGGCAGGAAAAACGGAACTAGACAATCATTTGTGCTAGTTGTGTTATCCCTCCTAAACAGCTTAGGCTAATGTTCCTATCCACCCAGTAAGGCCAGCAGGCTAATGTTCCTATCCACCCAGTAAGGCCAGCAGGCTAATGTTCCTATCCACCCAGTAAGGCCAGCAGGCTAATGTTCCTATCCACCCAGTAAGGCCAGCAGGCTAATGTTCCTATCCACCCAGTAAGACCAGCAGGCTAATGTTCCTATCCACCCAGTAAGGCCAGCAGGCTAATGTTCCTATCCACCCAGTAAGGCCAGCAGGCTAATGTTCCTATCCACCCAGTAAGGCCAGCAGGCTAATGTTCCTATCCACCCAGTAAGGCCAGCAGGCTAATGTTCCTATCCACCCAGTAAGACCAGCAGGCTAATGTTCCTATCCACCCAGTAAGGCCAGCAGGCTAATGTTCCTATCCACCCAGTAAGGCCAGCAGGCTAATGTTCCTATCTACCCAGTAAGGCCAGCAGGCTAATGTTCCTATCCACCCAGTAAGGCCAGCAGGCTAATGTTCCTATCCACCCAGTAAGACCAGCAGGCTAATGTTCCTATCCACCCAGTAAGGCCAGCAGGCTAATGTTCCTATCCACCCAGTAAGGCCAGCAGGCTAATGTTCCTATCCACCCAGTAAGGCCAGCAGGCTAATGTTCCTATCCTCCCAGTAAGGCCAGCAGGCTAATGTTCATATCTACCCAGTAAGGCCAGCAGGCTAATGTTCCTATCAACCCAGTAAGACCAGCAGGCTAATGTTTCTATCCACCCAGTAAGGCCAGCAGGCTAATGTTCCTATCCACCCAGTAAGACCAGCAGGCTAATGTTCCTAACCACCCAGTAAGGCCAGCAGGCTAATGTTCCTATCCACCCAGTAAGGCCAGCAGGCTAATGTTCCTATCCACCCAGTAAGGCCAGCAGGCTAATGTTCCTATCCACCCAGTAAGGCCAGCAGGCTAATGTTCCTATCTACCCAGTAAGGCCAGCAGGCTAATGTTCCTATCAACCCAGTAAGACCAGCAGGCTAATGTTCCTATCTACCCAGTAAGACCAGCAGGCTAATGTTCCTATCCACCCAGTAAGGCCAGCAGGCTAATGTTCCTATCCACCCAGTAAGGCCAGCAGGCTAATGTTCCTATCCACCCAGTAAGGCCAGCAGGCTAATGTTCCTATCCACCCATTAAGGCCAGCAGGCTAATGTTCCTATCAACCCAGTAAGACCAGCAGGCTAATGTTCCTATCCACCCAGTAAGGCCAGCAGGCTAATGTTCCTATCCACCCAGTAAGGCCAGCAGGCTAATGTTCCTATCTACCCAGTAAGGCCAGCAGGCTAATGTTCCTATCCACCCAGTAAGGCCAGCAGGCTAATGTTCCTATCCACCCAGTAAGGCCAGCAGGCTAATGTTCCTATCCACCCAGTAAGGCCAGCAGGCTAATGTTCCTATCCACCCAGTAAGGCCAGCAGGCTAATGTTCCTATCCACCCAGTAAGACCAGCAGGCTAATGTTCCTATCCACCCAGTAAGGCCAGCAGGCTAATGTTCCTATCCACCCAGTAAGGCCAGCAGGCTAATGTTCCTATCCACCCAGTAAGGCCAGCAGGCTAATGTTCCTATCCACCCAGTAAGACCAGCAGGCTAATGTTCCTATCCACCCAGTAAGACCAGCAGGCTAATGTTCCTATCCACCCAGTAAGGCCAGCAGGCTAATGTTCCTATCCACCCAGTAAGGCCAGCAGGCTAATGTTCCTATCCACCCAGTAAGACCAGCAGGCTAATGTTCCTATCCACCCAGTAAGACCAGCAGGCTAATGTTCCTATCCACCCAGTAAGACCAGCAGGCTAATGTTCCTATCCACCCAGTAAGGCCAGCAGGCTAATGTTCCTATCCACCCAGTAAGGCCAGCAGGCTAATGTTCCTATCCACCCAGTAAGACCAGCAGGCTAATGTTCCTATCCAGCCCAGTAAGACCAGCAGGCTAATGTTCCTATCCACCCAGTAAGGCCAGCAGGCCAGCAGGCTAATGTTCCTATCCACCCAGTAAGGCCAGCAGGCTAATGTTCCTATCCACCCAGTAAGACCAGCAGGCTAATGTTCCTATCCACCCAGTAAGACCAGCAGGCTAATGTTCCTATCCACCCAGTAAGACCAGCAGGCTAATGTTCCTATCCACCCAGTAAGACCAGCAGGCTAATGTTCCTATCCACCCAGTAAGGCCCAGGCTAATGTTCCTATCCACCCAGTAAGACCAGCAGGCTAATGTTCCTATCCACCCAGTAAGACCAGCAGGCTAATGTTCCTATCCACCCAGTAAGACCAGCAGGCTAATGTTCCTATCCACCCAGTAAGGCCAGCAGGCTAATGTTCCTATCCACCCAGTAAGGCCAGCAGGCTAATGTTCCTATCCACCCAGTAAGGCCAGCAGGCTAATGTTCCTATCCACCCAGTAAGACCAGCAGGCTAATGTTCCTATCCACCCAGTAAGACCAGCAGGCTAATGTTCCTATCCACCCAGTAAGACCAGCAGGCTAATGTTCCTATCCACCCATTAAGACCAGCAGGCTAATGTTCCTATCCACCCATTAAGGCCAGCAGGCTAATGTTCCTATCCACCCAGTAAGACCAGCAGGCTAATGTTCCTATCCACCCAGTAAGGCCAGCAGGCTAATGTTCCTATCCACCCAGTAAGGCCAGCAGGCTAATGTTCCTATCCACCCAGTAAGGCCAGCAGGCTAATGTTCCTATCCACCCATTAAGACCAGCAGGCTAATGTTCCTATCCACCCATTAAGGCCAGCAGGCTAATGTTCCTATCCACCCAGTAAGACCAGCAGGCTAATGTTCCTATCCACCCAGTAAGACCAGCAGGCTAATGTTCCTATCCACCCAGTAAGGCCAGCAGGCTAATGTTCCTATCCACCCAGTAAGGCCAGCAGGCTAATGTTCCTATCCACCCAGTAAGACCAGCAGGCTAATGTTCCTATCCACCCAGTAAGACCAGCAGGCTAATGTTCCTATCCACCCAGTAAGACCAGCAGGCTAATGTTCCTATCCACCCAGTAAGACCAGCAGGCTAATGTTCCTATCCACCCAGTAAGACCAGCAGGCTAATGTTCCTATCCACCCAGTAAGACCAGCAGGCTAATGTTCCTATCAACCCAGTAAGACCAGCAGGCTAGTCTTTTTTTATTGGTATGTAACTGTTATGAAAGTTGTATTGTCAAGTTGTACTAGTTGTCATGTCTAACGCTCATTATATTTTTCTCTCGACAGTATATATGGCTTCTATAAGGGGATCCTCCCTCCAATCCTGGCTGAGACTCCAAAGAGAGCAGTTAAGGTAAGGCACAGGAAGTGCGACGCTGTTCACCACGTGCATGGTCGACGCGTCAGGTGGCATCACCCCTACGCAATGCTCATCCCTCAGTGCAGGTGGAATCGCGTATCTGACGTAAGACAACACATGCCCACTAGAGCTGTGGGTGAATCACCTGTGTGACAACCCAGTAGGTTGTGTTCGTTAGGGCCCGTCATAGCAAAACGTTTTGCAATGGACCACCAAAATGAGGGTTTGTTATTGGACATGTTCAAATAGTACCTCCCTGTTTCACTCCATTTCCGAGTGTCTTCTTCCATTTCATGCTGAACACACCCCCGGCTGGAGTTCCACACTTCTACTGTGTGAAAATCTTCCCCAAGCGAGCTCGCTACTGCTGACATCCAGGGAACACACAGCACACACAACCTCCTCTGGGTCACTAGTTCTGGTATCTGCTGCTGCTGCGTTTGCCTCTGGGAATAGTAAAGTGGTGTGATGGTGAGACACGTGCACAACAAACAGACGCAGCAGTGCCTCTCTCTGCCAGTGCCACGGTTGTGTTCATTAGGCACCAAATGGAAGAAAACGGATGAAACCGGGAGGGACTACACTTGAATTTGTCCAATAAGAAATAAAAATGGTTGTTTTTCCGTTGCAAAGCATTTGACCTACCTCCCCCTCCTCTTGTAATGACATGCGTGCGTGAGTGTGTGCGTGCGTAAATACTCTCATCGAGGAGACGGACGAATCACTTACCGAGCTAGAGCTGGCTGTGCGATTGTAGGGGGAAATTCAAGTGAATTATAGGAAAGATTCACCCATTTTTTTAAATGTTATATCGTTTTTGTACATCTCAAATGATGCAAAACTCATCATACCGGCTGTATATCTGCCTGCTTGAATTGCGACTAGCTCAGATACACATAAAACAAAAACAAATGACCCCGGGAATAGATAGAACGTCACTCAGAGATGCACAAAAACAACATAACATTCAACATGGGTCAATCGTTCCTTTAAACAGCAGATGAAATGGCCTCTGCAGGGCTTTTTGCCCCCCTGACCTCAGATTAACACATCTACTGATTTGTCGCCAGGCCGACGCTCCTGTTTCGTTGTACATGTAATACAGGAAAGAGATAGGAAGTTATGCTTTTTGTGACTCTATTTGAGGCCTAAGTCCTTGAGCATCACAACCCACAAATCACTGTCCTTAGGGATATCAAGCGACCACATGGACAGTCTGTTATCGGTTCAAATCTTGTTCAAAAGTATACGGTGCCTTCAGAAAGTATTCACACCCCTGGACTTTTCCCACATTTTGTTGTGTTACAGCCTGAATTTTAAATTGAGATCTATTTATTTTTGTCACTAGCTCACACAAAATACCCCATCATGTCAAAGTGGAGTAGTGTTTTTCAAAAAATGTTTTACAAATGAATAGAAAAGGAAAAGCTGAGATGTCTTGAGTCAATAAGTATCCAAACCCTTTGCTATGACAAGCCTAAATGTGTTCAGGAGTAAAGATTTGTTGAACAAGTCCCATAACAAGTTGCATGGACTCTGTGTGCAGTAATAGTGTT
>NW_027039190.1:0-50000 GCF_034236695.1 Oncorhynchus nerka | reverse complement strand
GGGCGGAGCAGTTGCCGTACCAGGCGGTGATACAGCCCGCCAGGATGCTCTCGATTGTGCATCTGTAGAAGTTTGTGAGTGCTTTTGGTGACAAGCCGAATTTCTTCAGCCTCCTGAGGTTGCAGAGGCGCTGCTGCGCCTTCTTCACGATGCTGTCTGTGTGAGTGGACCAATTCAGTTTGTCTGTGATGTGTATGCCGAGGAACTTAAAACTTGCTACCCTCCCCACTACTGTTCCATCGATGTGGATAGGGGGGTGTTCCCTCTGCTGTTTCCTGAAGTCCACAATCATCTCTTTAGTTTTGTTGACGTTGAGTGTGAGGTTATTTTCCTGACACCACACTCCGAGGGCCCTCACCTCCTCCCTGTAGGCCGTCTCGTCGTTGTTGGTAATCAAGCCTACCACTGTTGTGTCGTCCGCAAACTTGATGATTGAGTTGGAGGCGTGCGTGGCCACGCAGTCGTGGGTGAACAGGGAGTACAGGAGAGGGCTCGGAACGCACCCTTGTGGGGCCCCAGCGTTGAGGATCAGCGGGGAGGAGATGTTGTTGCCTACCCTCACCACCTGGGGGCAGCCCGTCAGGAAGTCCAGTACCCAGTTGCACAGGGCGGGGTCGAGACCCAGGGTCTCGAGCTTGATGACGAGCTTGGAGGGTACTATGGTGTTGAATGCCGAGCTGGTGAAAGCACTTCATGATGACGGAAGTGAGTGCTACGGGGCGGTAGTCGTTTAGCTCAGTTACCTTAGCTTTCTTGGGAACAGGAACAATGGTGGCCCTCTTGAAGCATGTGGGAACAGCAGACTGGTATAGGGATTGATTGAATATGTCCGTAAACACACCGGCCAGCTGGTCTGCGCATGCTCTGAGGGCGCGGCTGGGGATGCCGTCTGGGCCTGCAGCCTTGCGAGGGTTAACACGTTTAAATGTCTTACTCACCTCGGCTGCAGTGAAGGAGAGGTGGCCGCCTCGCTTCGCGTTCCTAGGAAACTATGCAGTTTTTTGTTTTTTTACATGTTATTTCTTACATTAGTACCCCAGGTCATCTTAGGTTTCATTACATACAGTCGAGAAGAACTACTGAATATAAAACCAGCGTGAACTCACCATCAGTACGACCAAGAATATGTTTTTCGCGACGCGGATCCTGTGTTCTGCCTTACAAACAGGACAACGGAATGGATCCCATACAGCGACCCAAAAAAACGACTCCGAAAAAGAGGGAAACGAGGCGGTCTTCTGGTCAGACTCCGGAGACGGGCACACCGTGCACCACTCCCTAGCATTCTTCTTGCCAATGTCCAGTCTCTTGACAACAAGGTTGATGAAATCCGAGCAAGGGTAGCATTCCAGAGGGACATCAGAGACTGTAACGTTCTTTGCTTCACGGAAACATGGCTCACTGGAGAGACGCTATCCGAGCCAACGGATTTCTCCACGCATCGCGCCGACAGAAACAAACATCTTTCTGGTAAGAAGAGGGGCGGGGGCGTATGCCTTATGGCTAACGAGACATGGTGTGATGAAAGAAACATACAGGAACTCAAATCCTTCTGTTCACCTGATTTAGAATTCCTCACAATGAAATGTAGACCGCATTATCTACCAAGAGAATTCTCTTCGATTATAATCACAGCCGTATATATCCCCCCCCAAGCAGACACATCGATGGCTCTGAACGAACTTTATTTAACTCTTTGCAAACTGGAAACCATTTATCCGGAGGCTGCATTCATTGTAGCTGGGGATTTTAACAAGGCTAATCTGAAAACAAGACTCCCTAAATTTTATCAGCATATCGATTGCGCAACCAGGGGTGGAAAAACCTTGGGTCATTGTTACTCTAACTTCCGCGACGCATATAAGGCCCTGCCCCGCCCCCCTTTCGGAAAAGCTTACCACGACTCCGTTTTGTTGATCCCTGCCTACAGACAGAAACTAAAACAAGAGGCTCCCACGCTGAGGTCTGTCCAACGCTGGTCCGACCAAGCTGACTCCACACTCCAAGACTGCTTCCATCACGTGGACTGGGATATGTTTCGTATTGCGTCAGATAACAATATTGACGAATACGCTGATTCGGTGTGCGAGTTCATTAGAACGTGCGTTGAAGATGTCGTCCCCATAGCAACGATTAAAACATTCCCTAACCAGAAACCGTGGATTGATGGCAGCATTCGCGTGAAACTGAAAGCGCAAACCACTGCTTTTAATCAGGGCAAGGTGTCTGGTAACATAACCGAATACAAACAGTGCAGCTATTCCCTCCGCAAGGCTATCAAACAAGCTAAGCGTCAGTACAGAGACAAAGTAGAATCTCAATTCAACGGCTCAGACAAGAGGCATGTGGCAGGGTCTACAGTCAATCACGGACTACAGGAAGAAATCCAGCCCAGTCACGGACCAGGATGTCTTGCTCCCAGGCAGACTAAATAACTTTTTTGCCCGCTTTGAGGACAATACAGTGCCACTGACACGGCCTGCAACGAAAATCTACCATTCCAGTGTTTTACTTGCTATATTGTATTTACTTTGCCACCATGGCCTTTTTTTGCCTTTACCTCCCTTATCTCACCTCATTTGCTCACATCGTATATAGACTTCTTTATACTGTATTATTGACTGTATGTTTGTTTTACTCCATGTGTAACTCTGTGTCGTTGTATGTGTCGAAATGCTTTGCTTTATCTTGGCCAGGTCGCAATTGTAAATGAGAACTTGTTCTCAACTTGCCTACCTGGTTAAATTAAATAAAAATGTATAAACACATTTTTTCTCCACACAGATATTATATATGGAATAATCGGGATATATTGTTTAAAAATACTTCTTTGTTTTTAGAATATTGATTCTGAAATAATATCCTATTGGTGAGCCAACTGGTAAATGCAGAGGGTCTTTTACTCAGTTTTAAGGAATTCTTATCACTTTACAAGGTCCTTCTAACACCTAAAGATTTTGCAATTGTTTTAGATGCCTTTCCCTCAGGTGTTGCTCTGTTATTCAGGAACGTGTCAAGACCTGACCCTCAGAGCCTACCTTCTGTTGACCCTGTTGACTCATCAGTAGGAAAGATTTGTTTCTCTTTTGGTCCATTCAACAACAGAGCAATACGAACCTTGTTTCAACAGGATGTTGTATCTATTTATGTCATGTCTTATTAGAATGGATTTATTGATAATATATGTTGGGAAAAAGTTTGGATGTTGCCACACACATTGTTAACAAAATGAAGGAAGTTTCCTTTAAAATTATTCATAAATATTATCCTGCCAACCACCATATGAAGAAGTTTAAGGAAAACATCAACTCAAATAGCTCCTTTTGTAATGACCACCCAGAAACAGTGTTGCATCTTTTTTTGGCATTGTATTCATGAAAGAAAACTGTGGCAAGATATCAGTAGATTTATAATTTATTTATGAAGATTTATGAAGATTTTACACTTGTGGAGAGATGTACTGTTTGGATTCTTTACATACGATAGAAATAAGCTGAAACATTTTTATGTAATTAATTTCATTATTCTTTTGGCCAAATTTCATATACACAAATGTACATTTACAAACAAAAAAACACATTTTCTTACCCTACAAAAATAAATTGAACTGTATTTTAAGACAGCCACAATTGGTGGCTGACTAAATACTTTTTTGCCCCACTGTATATACTTGTGCTCCCTCATGTACTTTCTGTATTGATTTGTTGTTAATAAAAAAAAGAAGCTTTTAAAAAAAAAAAGCACAGATTGAAGGGTACACTTCCTGCTTTCCTTCCTGGCATGGGTCTAGGTCAAAAATATACAGGTTTGGCTCCAGCGCCGTTGCTAACTGCCAGTGCCATTGCTAACTGCCAGCGCTGTTGCTAACAAGCATAGCTGGTCCCATTTGTTGCAAAGAGTATTGGGATATTAGAATTTTGTTGTCTTAACCTTTGTCATCTTAAACCTAGGCATGGGTACACTCAAAATGGATGCCAGTCCACCAATTATGCCATCATTGACTTGAATGGAGACCCTTTCAATTCTAAGCCTCTCTAGACCAATTTTCACTGATGAATGTGTCTGTTTTTTATGTTTTTTTTTTTCTGCTTGCATTTTGTATTTATATTTTGATGTGTGTATTTTCTGTTATTTATGTAGTTCAGGGCTCATTTGTAAAATAGACCTTGATCTCACTATGACTTCCTGATAAAATTAAGGTAAAATATATATATATATACAGTGCCTTGCGAAAGTATTCGGCCCCCTTGAACTTTGCGACCTTTTGCCACATTTCAGGCTTCAAACATAAAGATATAAAACTGTATTTTTTTGTGAAGAATCAACAACAAGTGGGACACAATCATGAAGTGGAACGACATTTATTGGATATTTCAAACTTTTTTTACAAATCAAAAACTGAAAAATTGGGCGTGCAAAATTATTCAGCCCCCTTAAGTTAATACTTTGTAGCCCCACCTTTTGCTGCGATTACAGCTGTAAGTCGCTTGGGGTATGTCTCTATCAGTTTTGCACATCGAGAGACTGACATTTTTTCCCATTCCTCCTTGCAAAACAGCTTGAGCTCAGTGAGGTTGGATGGAGAGCATTTGTGAACAGCAGTTTTCAGTTCTTTCCACAGATTCTCGATTGGATTCAGGTCTGGACTTTGACTTGGCCATTCTAACACCTGGATATGTTTATTTTTGAACCATTCCATTGTAGATTTTGCTTTATGTTTTGGATCATTGTCTTGTTGGAAGACAAATCTCCGTCCCAGTCTCAGGTCTTTTGCAGACTCCATCAGGTTTTCTTCCAGAATGGTCCTGTATTTGGCTCCATCCATCTTCCCATCAATTTTAACCATCTTCCCTGTCCCTGCTGAAGAAAAGCAGGCCCAAACCATGATGCTGCCACCACCATGTTTGACAGTGGGGATGGTGTGTTCAGGGTGATGAGCTGTGTTGCTTTTACGCCAAACATAACGTTTTGCATTGTTGCCAAAAAGTTCAATTTTGGTTTCATCTGACCAGAGCACCTTCTTCCACATGTTTGGTGTGTCTCCCAGGTGGCTTGTGGCAAACTTTAAACAACTATTTTTATGGATATCTTTAAGAAATGGCTTTCTTCTTGCCACTCTTCCATAAAGGCCAGATTTGTGCAATATACAACTGATTGTTGTCCTATGGACAGAGTCTCCCAACTCAGCTGTATATCTCTGCAGTTCATCCAGAGTGATCATGGGCCTCTTGGCTGCATCTCTGATCAGTCTTCTCCTTGTATGAGCTGAAAGTTTAGAGGGATGGCCAGGTCTTGGTAGATTTGCAGTGGTCTGATCCTCCTTCCATTTCAATATTATTGTTTGCACAGTGCTCCTTGGGATGTTTAAAGCTTGGGAAATCTTTTTGTATCCAAATCCGGCTTTAAACTTCTTCACAACAGTATCTCGGACCTGCCTGGTGTGTTCCTTGTTCTTCATGATGCTCTCTGCGCTTTTAACGGACCTCTGAGACTATCACAGTGCAGGTGCATTTATACGGAGACTTGATTACACACAGGTGGATTGTATTTATCATCATTAGTCATTTAGGTCAACATTGGATCATTCAGAGATCCTCACTGAACTTCTGGAGAGAGTTTGCTGCACTGAAAGTAAAGGGGCTGAATAATTTTGCACGCCCAATTTTTCAGTTTTTGATTTGTTAAAAAAGTTTGAAATATCCAATAAATGTCGTTCCACTTCATGATTGTGTCCCACTTGTTGATTCTTCACAAAAAAATACAGTTGTATATCTTTATGTTTGAAGCCTGAAATGTGGCAAAAGCTCGCAAAGTTCAAGGGGGCCGAATACTTTCGCAAGGCACTGTATATATATATATATATATGCCAAGTGTGCAAAATATATATTATATATATATATATTCTAACTGCCAAAAGATTGGAAACACCTACTCATTCCAGGGTTTCTCTTTCTTCTTACTATTTTCTACATTGTAGAATATTAGTGAAGACGTCAAAACTATGAAAGAACACATGTAGTAATGTAATCATGTAGTAACCAAAAAAAAACAAATCAAAATATATCTTCAAAGTAGCCACTCGTTGCCTTGATGACAACTTTGCGCACTCTTGGCATTCTCTCAACCAGCTTCATGAGGTAGTTACCTGGAATGCATTTCAATGAACAAGTGTGCCTTGTTAAAAGTTAATTTAGGGACTTTCTTTCCTTCTTAATGTGTTTGAGCCAATCAGTTGTGTTTTGACAAGGTAGGGGTGGTATACAGAAGATATCCCTATTTGGTAAAAGACAAAGTCCATATTATGGCAAGAACAACTCAAATAATCAAAGAGAAACGACAGTCCATCAATACTTTAAGACATGAAGGTCAGTCAATCCGGAAAATCTCAAGAACTTTAAAAAGTTATTCAAGTGCATTTGCAAAATCCATCAAGTGCCATGATGAAACTGGCTCTCACGAGGACCGCCACAGGAAAGGAAGACCCAGAGTTACCTCTGCGGCAGAGAATACGTTTATTAGAGTTACCAGCCTCAGAAATTGAAGCCCAAATAAATGCTTCACAGAGTTCAAGTAACAGACACATCTCAACATCAACTGTTCAAGCAGACTGTGTGAATCAGGCCTTCATGGTCAAATTGCTGCCAAGAAACCACAACTAAAGGACAGCAATAAGAATGATAGACTTGCTTGGGCCAAGAAACATGAGCAATGGACAGATTTAGACCGGTGGAAATTAGTCCTTTGGTCTGATTAGTTCAAATTTGTGATTTTTGGTTCCGAACGCTGTGTCTTTGTGAGACGCAGAGTAGCTGAACGGATTATCTCTGCATGTGTAGTTCCCACTGTGCTGCATGGAGGAGGATGTGTGAGGGTGCTTTACTGATGACACTGTCAGTGATTTATTTAGAATTCAAGGAACACAACCAGCATGGCTACCACAGCATTCTGCAGCGATACGCCATTCCATCATTGGTTTTTCAAAAGGACAATGACCCAACACACCTCCAGGCTGTCTAACGGCTATTTGACCAAGAAGGAAAGTGATAGTTTGCTGCATCAGATTACCTGGCCTCCACAATCACCCAACCTCAACCCAATTGAGATGGTTTGGGATTAGTTGGACTGCAGAGTGAAGGAAAAGCAGCCATCAAGGTCTCAGCATATGTGGGAACTCCTTCAAGACTGCTGGAAAAGCATTCCAGGTGAAGCTGGTTGAGATAATGCCAAGATTGTGCAAAGCTGTCATCAAGGCAAAGGGTGGCTACTTTGAAGAATCTCAAATATAAAATATATTTTGATTTGTTTAACACTTATTTTGGTTACTACATGATGTCTTCACTATTATTCTACAATGTAGAATATAGTAAAAATAAAGAAAACCCTGTAATGAGTGGGTGTGTCCAAACTTTTTATTGGTACTGTATATTTGTTTGGTACTAAAACTGTGTTGACCCTGTAGGGGGCTGAACCCAGTTCCAGATGAGGTCCTGAGGCTCTGTGGGGCTACCTACCATGTCCCCCTACACCAGATCAGCGAATTCTATGGACAGACTACATAAACATAAATGGTACCATAGATCATTCATGATACATCGGGATGCGTGAGGTAATGTGCAACGTTAGTTCCGGTACTTTGGACAAATCACAATTTCACAGGTGTTAGCGTCTTGAATTCTGGAAGGTTAGGCGACATTTGGAACATGGACTTTCCCGTAACTTGCAAATTGAGTGAGTGGAGCACTTTGTTCCAGCAGGGAGGTTTTGTTCATCAGGTTCAGTCTGTAAGACCTGAGGCTTTGATGTTTTCACTCAGGTTCACATTCTTCTATGTCTATTGAATGCCTCCCTGTGGAGGAAGCACAACATGCTTCCCCTGCCTCCTAATCTTCCATCTCAAACATACTGTATTCCCACTACCCACAATCCTCTGGGTCTGGTGCTGGGCTCCCTGTCTTCATAAATTAGGGATTAGCTCTGTGTACAGGCCTCGCTCACTGTGGGCACTGGTTTCATTTTTTCCTCCTTGGAAAGAGAGTGGTTCCAGACATGGTGCCTCATTAGAGCTAGAAGCACCGGGTGGTAATATCATGTTTAGAAATAAGTATTTTATACCCATTTTGTAACTGCATTTCTTGCTAATCACACCCAATTTTAGAGCCATTGTAATATGTTGACGAGTGTGTTTATAACCATACAAAACGGAGGATTTATAAGTCAGTTTATAAGCATACAGTAAGTAGTTGACTTGTAATTGTCCATAGGATCTCAAAGTGAAGCAGTTCGTGAACATCTTCTCCATCCCAGAGATGACCCTCCTGGCTGTGGCCAATGATTTCTTCATCTCCGACGACATTGAGTACGATCCTGAGCACCTCATCAAAGATGTCTCAGTGAGTGTCTCAGCACAATGCCTGTTTCTCATGCCATTTCTCACCCTGTGTAATGTTCTTTCACTCCCTCTTGCTGGTTTTAAAAACCCTCTGCCCGGTTCATTTGACCGTTTGGGCACAGTGGGGATGTTCACCAGCAGGTTCAGCTGTCTGTCCACCTAGAGAGAGGTTGCCAGGGACTCAGACGTGTGGACTCTGGAACAATAGCAGTTCTCATTCCACACTGGGGTGAAAGGGTTTAGGATACAGTTTGTCCCGCTCAGATTCACTTTGTCTGCCAGAGAAAGACGAGATCTAGCTCTCTATATCCTCCCTCATCAATTAGACTGGGTCTGAGTAGAGAGTGCGATATTCAAAACCTGAGTATAAGCATGTTGAATTGATAATTTTCTATGAGTACATACTATAGCTGAATTTAAGTATATTTATGTGCACTTACTGTTTGTGCTCCTTAAAGGCATATGGGAACATTGATGTTTTTATTGATGTTTTTATCCTCAGGAAGCCATTGGAATGGTTCACATCAAAGGTTACATGTACAAATGGATCATGCAAAGATCTGGGTGAGCAATGTTGGATTCTGTTTGTCCAGTCAAACACCTTTTCTTTTTTACGCCTGCAAAATGTAAAAGTTTGAATTGTTGTCGTTGTTGTGTACATTTCCCTCGTCTTCCCCCCTCCATAGAGAAGGACATTCTGCGAGGGGACAAGCCTTATGCTTTTCTGCAATGCCTGATCAGCCACGGGAAAAAGTGTTCCTCATGAGGATGAAGACCCGGGGTCATATGTTGGATTGGATGACATATTGATTTGATGGTAAATTGACCATAATTAGGATAGACATTAAAGAGGATGAGTCATTCTCCTTATGTCAACCACTTATTTTGCATAAATACCGAACATGATTGATAGCGGAAGCACAAACACTGAAGTATCATTCAGCCAGAACAGTATTGCTGAATGGGAAGAGTAAGCACGAGCATATATCATTCACAGTGAGCACCGTGTATTTTGATGAATGGAACGAGACACCGCTCTGTTGCTTTCTCTGTAAGATTGGCCCAATCGCTATGATTACTCTGATTGTAGGGATAAAGGCATGAGGTTCATGGTGGGGAAAGACTGGAGGGACTTCTTTGACGGGGTCATTGTTCAGGCAGACAAACCACACTTCTTCAATGACGGTGAAGTGAGTATGAAGTGTTTTTATGTGCCGTGTTGTCATGTGTTTATTGGAACCATATTCAAATTGCTGTCCAATGTTGCCCCTCTCACAGACCATCTCACAGACCATCTCACAGACGTTTTAGACGCTTAGATGGAAATGGGGACCTCTAGTGGGACAAAATAAACAGTCTGGACAAAGGACAGATGTACAAACAAGTCTGAACACCTTCACTATTAAACTACAATGCTTGTGACCTAATCCCCCCCCCCCATGAACATCATACAGAAACATTTGGTTGTTGTGTTCTGTAGGACTTTCTGAGGCTGACAGGCTGGAGAGGGTCCAGTGTGCTCTACTTTGGGGACTGTCTCTATGTAACAGTATAACTTTAGTCCGTCCCATCGCCCATACCCGGGCTCAAACCAGGGACCCTCTGCACACATCAACAACAGTCACCCACGAAGCATCGTTACCCATCGCTCCACAAAAGCCACGGCCCTTGTAGAGCAAGGGAACAACTACTTCAAGGTCTCAAAGCAAGTGACGTCACCGATTGAAACGCTATTTAGTGCGCACCACCGCTGACTAGCTAGCCGTTTCACATCCGTTACATCTATAGTGACTTAGCTGTGAGTGAATCTTTTATCTCACCATGTATATAGAGGCATGGAACACTGGTTACTTTAACAATGTTTACATACTGTTACTGTACAGTGCATTTCGGAATGTATTCAGACCCCTTGACTATTTCCATTTTTTTTATATTACAGCCCTATTAGAATATGGATTAAATCATTTTTTCCCCTTGATCAATCTACACACAATAACCCATAATGACAAAGCAAAAACAGGTTCTTAGAGTTGTTTGCAAAAAACTGTAAAAAATAAATAAGAACAGGGCTCCGGGCAGCCGAGCGGAAATGGAGGAAAACTCGCCTCCCTGCGGACCTGGCATCCTTTCACTCCCTCCTCTCTACATTTTCCTCTTCTGTCGCTGCTGCTAAAGCCACTTTCTACCACTCTAAATTCCAAGCATCTGCCTCTAACCCTAGGAAGCTCTTTGCCACCTTCTCCTCCCTCCTGAATCCCCCCCCCCCCCTCCTCCCTCTCTGCAGATGACTTCGTCAACCATTTTGAAAAGAAGGTCGACGACATCCGATCCTCGTTTGCTAAGTCAAACGACACCGCTGGTTCTGCTCACACTGCCCTACCCTGTGCTCTGACCTCTTTCTCCCCTCTCTCTCCAGATGAAATCTCGCGTCTTGTGACGGCCGGCCGCCCAACAACCTGCCCGCTTGACCCTATCCCCTCCTCTCTTCTCCAGACCATTTCCGGAGACCTTCTCCCTTACCTCACCTCGCTCATCAACTCATCCCTGACCGCTGGCTACGTCCCTTCCGTCTTCAAGAGAGCGAGAGTTGCACCCCTTCTGAAAAAACCTACACTCGATCCCTCCGATGTCAACAACTACAGACCAGTATCCCTTCTTTCTTTTCTCTCCAAAACCCTTGACCGTGCCGTCCTTGGCCAGCTCTCCCGCTATCTCTCTCAGAATGACCTTCTTGATCCAAATCAGTCAGGTTTCAAGACTAGTCATTCAACTGAGACTGCTCTTCTCTGTATCACGGAGGCACTCCGCACTGCTAAAGCTAACTCTCTCTCCTCTGCTCTCATCCTTCTAGACCTATCGGCTGCCTTCGATACTGTGAACCATCAGATCCTCCTCTCCACCCTCTCCGAGTTGGGCATCTCCGGCGCGGCCCACGCTTGATTGCGTCCTACCTGACAGGTCGCTCCTACCAGGTGGCGTGGCGAGAATCTGTCTCCTCACCACGTGCTCTCACCACTGGTGTCCCCAGGGCTCTGTTCTAGGCCCTCTCCTATTCTCGCTATACACCAAGTCACTTGGCTCTGTCATAAACTCACATGGTCTCTCCTATCATTGCTATGCAGACGACACACAATTAATCTTCTCCTTTCCCCCTTCTGATGACCAGGTGGCGAATCGCATCTCTGCATGTCTGGCAGACATATCAGTGTGGATGACGGATCACCACCTCAAGCTGAACCTCGGCAAGACGGAGCTGCTCTTCCTCCCGGGGAAGGACTGCCCGTTCCATGATCTCGCCATCACGGTTGACAACTCCACTGTGTCCTCCTCCCAGAGCGCTAAGAACCTTGGCGTGATCCTGGACAACACCCTGTCGTTCTCAACTAACATCAAGGCGGTGGCCCGTTCCTGTAGGTTCATGCTCTACAACATCCGCAGAGTACGACCCTGCCTCACACAGGAAGCGGCGCAGGTCCTAATCCAGGCACTTGTCATCTCCCGTCTGGATTACTGCAACTCGCTGTTGGCTGGGCTCCCTGCCTGTGCCATTAAACCCCTACAACTCATCCAGAACGCCGCAGCCCGTCTGGTGTTCAACCTTCCCAAGTTCTCTCACGTCACCCCGCTCCTCCGCTCTCTCCACTGGCTTCCAGTTGAAGCTCGCATCCGCTACAAGACCATGGTGCTTGCCTACGGAGCTGTGAGGGGAACGGCACCTCAGTACCTCCAGGCTCTGATCAGGCCCTACACCCAAACAAGGGCACTGCGTTCATCCACCTCTGGCCTGCTCGCCTCCCTACCACTGAGGAAGTACAGTTCCCGCTCAGCCCAGTCAAAACTGTTCGCTGCTCTGGCCCCCCAATGGTGGAACAAACTCCCTCACGACGCCAGGACAGCGGAGTCAATCACCACCTTCCGGAGACACCTGAAACCCCACCTCTTCAAGGAATACCTAGGATAGGATAAAGTAATCCTTCTCACCCCCCTTAAAAGATTTAGATGCACTATTGTAAAGTGGCTGCTCCACTGGATGTCATAAGGTGAATGCACCAATTTGTAAGTCGCTCTGGATAAGAGCGTCTGCTAAATGACTTAAATGTAAATGTAAATAAAACTGAAATATCACATCGACATAACTATTCAGACCCTTTGGCATCGATAACAGAGTTTTCTTGGGTATGACGGTATAAGCTTGGCACACCTGTATTTGGGGAGTTTCTCCCATCTTCTCTGCAGATCCTCTCAAGCTCTGTCAGGTTGGATGGGGAGTGTCGCTGCATAGCTATTTTCAGGTCTCTCCAGAGATGTTCGATCGGGTTCAAGTCTGGCCTCTGGCTAGGACCCTCAAGGACATTCAGAGACTTGTCCCAAAGCCACTCCTGCATTGTCTTGAATGTGTGCTTAGGGTTGTTGTCCTGTTGGAAGGTGAACCTTCGCCCCAGTCTGAAGTCCTGACTGCTCTGGAGCAGGTTTTCATCAACGATCTCTCTGTACTTTGCTCCATTCATCTTTCCCTCGATCCTGACTAGTCTCCCTGTCCCTGCCGCTGAAAAACCTCCCCACAGTATGATGCTGCCAACACCATGCTTCACCGTAGTGATGTTGCCAGGTTTCCTTCAGACTTGACACTTGGCATTCAGGCCAAAGAGTTCAATATTGGTTTCATCAGACCAGAGAATCTAGTTTCTCATGGTCTGAGTCCTTCAGTTGCCTTTTGGTAAACTCCAAGCGGGCTGCCATGTGCCTTTTACTGAGGAGTGGCTTCCGTCTGGCCACTCTACTATAAATTCCTGATTGGTGGAGTGCTGTAAAGATGGTTGTCCCTCTGGAAGGTTCTCTCATCTCCACAGAGGAACTCTGGAGCTCTGTCAGGGTGACCATCGGGTTCTTGGTCACTTCCCTGACCAAGGCCCTTCTCCCCCAATTGCTCAGTTTGCCCAGGTGGCCAGCTCTTGGAAGAGTCTTGGTGGTTCCAAACTTCTTCAATTTCAGAATGATGGGGGCCACGGTGTTCTTGGGGACCTTCAATCCTGCAGAATTATTTTTCTTTCCTTCCCCAGATCTGTGCCTCGACACAATCCTGTCTCTACGAGCAATTCCTTCGACCTCATGGCTTGGTTTTTACTCTTACATGCACTGTCAACTGTAGGACCTTATATAGACAGGTCTGTGCCTTTCAAAATCATGTCCAATCAATTTAATTTACAGGTGGACTCCGATAAAGTTGTCGAAACATCTCAAGGATGATCAATGGAAACAGGATGCAACTGTCTTTCTGTTTTTTATTTTTAATACATTTGCAAAAAATTCTAAAAAGCTATTTTCACTTTGTCATTATGGGGTATTGTGTGTAGGTTGATGAGGAAAACTATTTATTTAATGAATTTTAGAATAAGGCTGTAATGTAACAAAATGTGGAAAAGTCAAGGGGTCTGAATACTTTCCGAATACAGTATTCTAGTCATGGTTTATCCTATATAATTAATACTGTATGCACATTTTCTATTAATGTACTGACCATACCAACATACTTTATATTCTGGACATTGCTCATGCTTATATTGCTTGTTCTGATATGGCTTGTTCTGATATTATACTTTTTAAACTTTTTGGATTATGTTTGTATTGTTTTTGCTAGATATTACTGCACTGTTGGAGCTAGAAATATAAGCATTTCGCTGCACCTGCGATAACATCTGCAAACTTTGATTTGATGGATGATTATAATGGTACAGTAGGAACCAATGTACTAGACACATGTTGAAGTCATATGAACACAGTTATGAAACATATGTTCATGCTGAGAGGTGAAACCCAAGCAGAAGCTAAGGGTGTATGCACATCAGTAAAATATGTTTAGTGAGATCTATTTCTCTTCATCAGATTTGGATGTGGTGTGGCCAAAGCCACATTCCTGCTTCATGAGTACAGCTATTAGAATATAGTAAATACAATCGTATATAGACAAACCAAATAAGGATAGCAATTCAAACTATACAGGAGCTTCTCATCTAAACCATATTGCACATAATGTTGCACACTTGATTAATGCACTGATTCACAAATGGGTGGCTATTTTAAAAGCCTTTCATTTTCAATGTGGCTAACAGAATACAAATGCTGTCTACTGGTGTTAAGGTAATTCTTGCAGGGACATGTGGTGTGGGAGAGCCTGTCTTTACACTGTACCACTCAGACTGGAAGGATCTGAATCTAGATCTGTCTCTTTACACAGTATCTCTCCTGGACCTAGTTTGTGTCGTCAGTGTAGGTTAAAGAGGCCCTAACTCTGGTGAACAAAATACTATTATATTTTATTCTATTCTTTCACTCACTAATTAAACCTTGGCACATACTGTCCTTTACATGGTATTCTCCCTCTTCTAGGACTTTTTCAGACTAAGAACAAAGAACCTGTTCAACATGGCCTCCATCAGCTGTGTGCTAAATTACGACCTCTCCTATACCTTCTACCCCCTATGCATCCCTCTACAGCATGAGGTGCCCCTGTGGATGGACCAGATTTGCAGTGGCTGCATGAAGACCCCTTTCCTAGAGGAGATGGCCCACATCTGCTGAGCCAACAATGGGTTGTCATTGCTGGGTTCTCAACATGGACATTCACAAAGCAGCCCACTAGAGAGGGCACTGTAGATCAGTATTATTCAGAGAATAAGCTTAGGTTATTGCTATTTCTGTAATTGAATACTGTGAGTAGTATCATGGCCTATATAGGAGTTACTCTCTGGCAGATCTAAGTGAACCAATAATAGACATGAACTTCAGAAACCTTTAACTTAAACACCCTTCATTGTACATGTTAGTTATTAACTAATGGGTCATACACCCATCCCTGTATGACTGGCAAACAAAATATCTGGTTGCATTTGATGACCAGCATGCAAAGACCGATGCAGCATGTGCCCATCATGGACACATGTCTATTTCGTGATGAAGACATAGCACGTACTGTATGTTAACAATGTATGTTCAAAATACTGTAGCTGCTTTTAAAAACCTGTTTTGTGCTTGTATACATTCAATAGAATATGGCTAAATTTAAACAATTTTGTCACTGTTGTAATCTTTTTCATTTGTGATGATGTTGCATGTGTAGCCTATTGATTGTTGACGGATCCAATTCAAGCTCATGTCCATAAAAATGTAATTGTGCATTGGAAGAACAAGAAGTTAGACAATCAAAATCTGTAAATCAAGAAATGTGTATGAACTTTCGAGGTAGGCATCTATTCAAATTGATTTGAGCTATCACATACAGTTATCTACTAAAATAAAGGAAACACTTGAGTAAATGAGGGGTACAGAGTATATTTAACACAGGTGTGGTTCCCGAATTAATTAAGCAATTAACATCCCATCATGCTTATGGTCATGTATAAAAATGCCCAGTTGCCCGTTATTTTGTCTACCATGGCTAGAAGAAGAGATCCCAGGGACTTTGAAAGAGGGTCTCAAAGGGACATAGGGGGTTTAAAGTGTGTGTGTGTGTGTCTCAGTGACCAGATCTCAAACCAGTTGAATACTTATGGGAGATCCTGGAGCGACGCCCGAGACAGAATTTTCCACCACCATCAACAAAACACCAAATTATGGAATTTCCTTGTGGAAGAATGGAGTCACATCCCTCCAGTAGAGTTCCAGACATTGTAGAATCTATGCCAAGGCACATTGAAGCTATTCTGTAGCTGATACACTGAAGGCACTTCAGTTTTTCACAGATTATGCATTTTAAAATGTCATTATGGCTGACTGAGAAAAACCAACTGTTCCACTACCAAGAGCTGGCTCTCAACTGTTATTGAAGCTCCTAGTAGGTTATGTATGATAAGCTGAAGGCATTGACTATTTTGCACATTATTCTTGAAAATGATTCCATTGGCTGATGGTTGCGCGTCGCTAGGCAGCAAGCACCTCATCATCATCATCCTGAGCAGAGTACCAGTGCACCTCAGCTGCTGCAGCCACACGAGACAGATGGAGCACCCAAACTCCTGTCAAAGAAAGAGGTAAGCAAAAATGCATGTTTCATACTTATTTCAAGCGTTATTGAATCAGGGTTATTAGGCTACATGCTCGTTTTGAAAGTGTTTTTGTAGTTAATACGGGGCGTGAATTTGAAAGTGAACATGTTTGACCATCGAAACAGATTGTTTAGTGCACCTTTTCCCCCCAATTGTTTTAACTTGTTAAACATTTCTACAGAACGTAAGTTTAGTTTGAGAAGGGCCCACTGTCGGGCTTTGTCTAATACTAAGGGCGTTGGTTTTATGATTTTAGAATTCATTTTTATAAGGAGCTGTCACTCAGAGACAAAACAGAACTCTCAATAGCAGATTCCCTTTATATTGAATTCATTAGGCCTAGACTCTTTCTGTATTTTCCCAGCAGCTTTATCTGTCAGAATGTGTTGTTCACATTAGCCTTTTCATTGTATCCCATGTCAGTTACATCGTTTTGGACTGTTAAATAGTTTTTAACTGTGACAGCATGTTATGCATAGGTCATCTCCTCTGCCATGTATGATGTATTGATTGATATTCTCCTTAGTCTCAGCTGTTCTAAGTTAATTGACCTGGTCCATAGAGCTGACAGGGGCTATACATCATTGAACAAAACTGTCCTATAGGCCATTCATCACATTCACCTCCTTTATATCTCAGCAGAGAGAATTCGGGAAAAACTGCTGTCTCCTTGACTGTCTCCTTGATTAAATGACTAAAGGTCTTCGATACACTACCATGGATGATGAGTATTGATTGTTCTCAAATATGCGTAGGAAGGAAAGAAAGTGATGTGGTGTTTTTGCCTCTGGTCAAATGTGTGCACTATATTGAGAAAAGGGTGGCATTTGAGAAGCATTATAACTGTTTCCACTTCAGGCAGCTTCAGAGCTGAGCATTGATTGTGAGTTCCCAGGTTGAGCCTCCATCCTAGGCTGCCAGTATTGTGTTCCACTTGGCCCACTGTGTCGGTTGGTAGTTCGCGGGAGGCACAAACTAAAAACAGATTCACAAGTATTGTTGACAGTTGCATTTTTGATTCTCACTCTTGGCAAGGGTTTTTTTGATTGAAATCCGATTGAAAGAGTTTGAGTATCTATAATTCATCCTCTGAGAAATTGTAATGATTTAAATGGTCTCAAAGAAGCAATATGATTTTCTTAACCAGTTCAGAGCTTTAGAATCTGTTCTCGAAAATAAATCCCAGATCATTTTAGATAAGGTAAAAGAAGTGTTTTTTTTATCATACATTTTCAGTACTAATTGTGTATAAAATGGGAAATTACACGACTGTATAATTTTCAAATATCATTTTGGAAGGATGAAATTATTAAAATATTGTTTTAGGAACTCTTAAAAAATATGCTCTACCAGGTGGTTAGATGTAAGTATGTATAATGGAAAATGTAATCTACGTAATCCCAAAAATGTATGATTTCTCACGAGGGCCATAAACAATAACTAGTAATGCTGCATACTCCCAAGAAATGTTAAAATCTCACCTTTCTGGTAAAAATAGTTATAAATTGCTGAGGTTTAGTCACTTTTGAGGACACAAGCTCAAGTACACAGTACAAATATGTACACAGTACAAATATCATATCAAATATTTCATATTTGTATTTCCTATTCAACAAAACTGTATGAATAAGGCTTGAAAGGACTTATACTTTCTAAATACAGTATAATCAATTTAGAAAATGAGTAACTATAGATTTCACCTCACTTATAGTGGAAAATACATATTTAAACGGGACTTTACATCAGAGGTTTTAAAGGAATGCAATTTAGTCAAAGCTAGCTGTTATGGACAATGGATAAACATTTGTTAGTTGTTGATCTGTGCAAATAAAAACATAGTAAATATTGATATTTTCATATTTATATCTGCCTGTAATCTTCAATATGTTTCCCAATATTATTCAGTACATTTTACAGGAATTATGAGCATATAAACATTTGTATTTATTAAGGATCCCCATTAGCTGCTGCCTACTCTTCCTGGGTTCCAGCAACATTAAGGCAGTTATATACAATTACAAATATTACATGACATTTCATAACACTTTTCACAAACAGGCCACTACTCTACTATCACATATCTACAATACAAAATATGTATATGTCTGTGTAGAGTGTGTTAGCATGTCTATTGTATCTGTGTGTCTGTATCTCTTCATAGTTCCCACTGTTCCTTAAGGTGTATTTTCATCATCTGTTATTTTTATCTGATTCTACTGCTTGCATCAGTTACCTGATGTGGAATAGAGTTCTATGTAGCCATGCCTCTATGTAGTACTGTGTGCCTCCAATAGTATTTTCTTGACTTGGAGATTGTGAAGAGACCTCTGGTGGCATGTCGTATGCATTAATTTACATATATTTAAATATTCATATTTTGACACACGTATAATATTTTATTCATATTTGATATCAGTCCTCATTTAACTACACCTGTCTTCCATTATAAGTAATACATAATGTTAATGAATGTATCATTTTTATTATTATTTAAAAAGTCAGAAAATTCTAGTACACCCCTAATTGGACAACTCAAGCGGCTGGTTGAGATGCATTACTTCATCGCGGAGCGCCTCCGTGATACAGAGAAGAGCAGTCTCAGTTGAATGACTAGTCTTGAAACCTAACTGATTTGGATCAAGAAGGTCATTCTGAGAGAGATAGCGGGAGAGCTGGCCAAGGACGGCACGTTCAAGAGTTTTGGAGAGAAAAGAAAGAAGGGATACTGGTCTGTAGTTGTTGACATCGGAGGGATCGAGTGTAGGTTTTTTCAGAAGGGGTGCAACTCTCGCTCTCTTGAAGACGGAAGGGACGTAGCCAGCGGTCAGGGATGAGTTGATGAGCGAGGTGAGGTAAGGGAGAAGGTCTCCGGAAATGGTCTGGAGAAGAGAGGAGGGGATAGGGTCAAGCGGGCAGGTTGTTGGGCGGCCGGCCGTCACAAGACGCGAGATTTCATCTGGAGAGAGAGGGGAGAAAGCTCTGACCGCACAGGGTAGGGCAGTGTGAGCAGAACCAGCGGTGTCGTTTGACTTAGCAAACGAGGATCGGATGTCGTCGACCTTCTTTTCAAAATGGTTGACGAAGTCATCTGCAGAGAGGGAGGAGGAGGGGGGGAGGAGGATTCAGGAGGGAGGAGAAGGTGGCAAAGAGCTTCCTAGGGTTAGAGGCAGATGCTTGGAATTTAGAGTGGTAGAAAGTGGCTTTAGCAGCAGAGACAGAAGAGGAAAATGTAGAGAGGAGGGAGTGAAAGGATGCCAGGTCCGCAGGGAGGCGATTTTTCCTCCATTTCCGCTCTGCTGCCCGGAGCCCTGTTCTGTGAGCTCGCAATGAGTCGTCGAGCCACGGAGCGGGAGGGGAGGACCGAGCCGGCCTGGAGGATAGGGGACATAGAGAGTCAAAGAATGCAGAAAGGGAGGAGAGGAGGGTTGAGGAGGTAGAATCAGGAGATAGGTTGGAGAAGGTTTGAGCAGAGGGAAGAGATGATAGGATGGAAGAGGAGAGAGTAGCGGGGGAGAGAGAGCGAAGGTTGGGACGGCGCGATACCATCCGAGTAGGGGCAGTGTGGGAAGTGTTGGATGAGAGCGAGAGGGAAAAGGATACAAGGTAGTGGTCGGAGACTTGGAGGGGAGTTGCAGTGAGGTTAGTGGAAGAACAGCATCTAGTAAAGATGAGGTCGAGCGTATTGCCTGCCTTGTGAGTAGGGGGGGGAAGGTGAGAGGGTGAGGTCAAAAGAGGAGAGGAGTGGAAAGAAGGAGGCAGAGAGGAATGAGTCAAAGGTAAAACAGTTAGAGTTTAATGGCTGTGACAGGAGAGAACTGAGGATGGATCAACCACATTGTAGTTACTCCACAATACTAACATAACTGACAAGAGGGAGAAGAAGGAAGCCTGTTCAGAATACAAATATTCCAAAACATGCATCCTGTTTGCAACAAGGCATTGCTTTCCACCAGACACTGGGACATTAATTTACCTTTCAGCAGGGCAATAACCTAAAACACAAGGGCAAATTTACACTGGAGTTGCTTACCAAGAAGACTGAATATTCCTGAGTGGACGAGGTACAGTTTTGACATAAATCTACTTAAATCTATGGCAAGACCTGACAATGGTTGTCTAGCAGTGATCAACCAATTTGACAGAGCTTGAAGAATTTTCAAAAGAATAATGGGCAAATGTTGCACAATCCAGTTATAGAAAGCTCTTAGATACTTACCCAGGAAGACTCACAGCTGTAATCGCTGCCAGAGCTGCTTCTACAAAGTATTGACTTGGGTGTGAATACTTATGTCAATTTGATATCTGTATTTCATTTAATACATTTGCAAACATTTCCTAATTTGTTGTTGTAATTTTACCCCCTTTTCTCTCCAATTTCTTTATCCAATTACGAACTTGTCTCATCGCTGCAACTCCCCAACGGGCTCGGGAGAGGTGAAGGGCGAGTCATGTGTCCTCTGAAACATGATCCACCAAGCCGCGCTTCTTAACAGCCACTCGCTTAACCCAGAAGCCAGCCGCACCAATGTGTTGGAGGAAACACCGTTCAACTGACGACCGCAGTCAGCTTGTAGAAACCCGGCCCGCCATAAAGAGTCGCTAGAGCGCGATGAGCCAAGTAAAGCCCCCCCAAACCCTCCCCTAACCCGGATGAGGCTGGGCTAATCGTGCGCTGCCCTATGGCACTCCCGGTCATGGCCGGTTGTGACACAGCCTAGGATCAAAGCTGTAATGACACTGAAACACTGCGATGCAGTGCCTTGGACGCAGCGCCACTCGGGAGGCCCTGTAAACGTTTCCAAAACGTGTTTTCACATTGTCATTATGGGGTATTGTGTGTACATGGTGCGAAAAAATCTATTGAAATACATTTTGAATGCAGGCTGTAACACAAGAAATTGTGGAATAAATCAAGGGGTATGAATACATTCTGAAGGCACTGTACGAAATATAGCCCTACAATTTGAACTTGAAATAACAGCAAAATGTTATGCGGAGTGGAACAGGGGAACCAAAGAGCAGACTCAGACGAGGAGACTGGGATAAAGTATACCAAGGTATTTATTGAAACACAGAGGGGAGATGGAGTGCAGGTCAGGGGAAGCTCGGGCGGGTTGCTGGAAACCAGGTGTGGAGGCTGAGGCGAGAGGGGTTGAGACAGTGTAAGCAGGTCTGGAGGGGAATCTGAGGGAGTAGTAGAGTGGGGAATCCAGGATAGTGTAGCAGGGTGACGAGACGTGGGACTGGAGACAGGGACCAGAGTCAGAATGAGCAGAAATTACGATCTGGCAGCGTGGAAGTGGCAGGGCTGAGTATTAGTAGAGGTCTTGATTATGGAACAGGTTGCAGCTGGTGGGGATCTGCTCTGACTCCAGCACACCTGTCTCCGCCTACACACACACACACACACACACAGAGAGAGGGAAAGAGCACTGGGGGAGGTGGCAGATCAAGGAGACACCAGGATGAAAAGTAGAGGGCGTTGCAGGAGCAGATGTGACACAAAATCGAAGAACAGAAAATAAGGACCTGTTTTCATATTGTCAAAAAACATGACTGCTGCTCCAGATGATCAAATCCACTTTACCCTTCTATCTGTAATTGTCATTCCAGACAGTTCAGACTGGTCTCATACCGCATCGTTTTGGAGTGGGTCATCCGTGGTGAGACACTGCGTCCAGCAGTCATGATTCCTCTGCCATCCTGCGTGGTAAATGCCATCCGAGCTAAATATCACCATATGGGGTTTTCACACTGGTTCTCAGGAAGTGGAAGATTCACAGGACTTGTGAATAGTCAAAGTTACAGGTACAGTATGTGCTGCTCCCAGCCTGTGATGTGTGTGTTGTGTGTCAGGTTTCGTACTGTGACTGTAAAAATAAAGAATATCCATGCAAATAGATCAATAAAGCAAGTATTTTGTTGTTTTTATAATATATTTGTATAGAGCACAAAATGAACACATTGTTTAGGGAAGACTTTTGGTTGCATATAGAAAACAAAACAACCTAGCATTCAGCACAATGTAAGCAACTATTGTATGTGCATCCCAAAAGTCTGTTTATGGCAACATTAATCCTGGAACAATTTCTTCTGACCAGATCCTCATTATCAGGTCTCTCCATTGTGGCAATGTTGGCTGGAAGATTATGCTTGGGCAGGTGGGATGAAGGATCCCTGTAAACCACCGTCAGATCTTGTCGCTGCTCCAACACCTGGTCAACCAGTTTCTCCATGAATTGGAATTGTTTTGGTTAATAGATTGTTTTGGCAACCCACTGCTTGGACTGTTTCAGGAACACAGCCTAAATGTTGATGTTTCACAAAATACAAGTAGCTTATGTTTTAACAGGAAAGATGGTACTTTATATTATGTTAAACATAATGTATTCCGAGTGTGATGTACACTGAATGTACAAAACATTAGGAACACCTTCCTACTATTGAGTTGCAACCCCTTATGCCCTCAGAACAGCCTCAATTTGTTGGGCCATGGACTCTACAAGTTGTCAAATGTTGCACAGGGATGCTGGCCCATGTTGACTCCAATGCTTCCCACAGTTGTGTCAAGTTGACTGGATGTCCTTTGGGTGGTGGAGCATTCTTGATACACACGGGTAACTGTTGAATATGAAAAACCCAGAAGCATTTCAGTTCTTGACACTCAAACCGGTGTGCCTGGCACCTACTACCGTACTCCTTTCAAAGGCACTTCAATCTTTTGTCTTGACCATTCACCCTCTAAATGGCACACATACACAACCCATGTCTCAATTGTCTCAAGGCTTAAAAATCCTTGTTTAACCTGTCACCTCGCCTTCATCTACACTGATTGAAGTGGATTTAACAAGTGACATCAATAACAGATCATATCTTTCACCTGGATTCACCTTGTTAGTCTAGTCTTGTTAGTCTGTTTTGGAAAGAGCAATTGTTCTTAAAATGTTTTGTAGACGCAGTTTACATGCTTGATACATTTTATAATAAAAAGTCAATTGGGTTTATCCATTAATTGAAGTTCTTCAAGTACCAGTGGCAGTTGTAGCTTGTGTCCTGCCCAAATTGTCATTGTTATAAGCCAAACTATTATTGTTATGTGTCTGGGTTTGGCCGGGGTAGGCCATCATTGTAAATAAGAATTTGTTCTTAACTGACTTGCCTGGTTAAATAAAATAAACATTTGTATTGACAAAGAAAAACTTCCACCCTAACACACAAGTCAAGTGATACCATGTTTACTAACCTGTAAAACTGTTTTGCTATGTTTTGCTATTGTGCTAGAAGTCTGGTTCCTGGGATCAGGTATTCCACACAAGGCTGTACAGTTGCCTGAAATGTTGTCATGCAAATAAGCCATAGCTAGCCAACACATCAGACATTGGGAAAAGGTGTGAACATATCTAGGAGACAACATCATTTCACACGGGTGCCAGAGGAGCTTGCTGTTGCTTGGTCCTTTGAAGACCAATCGATTGAGGACTTAACATGCGAGGGAGATGTGGAAATTGACCTCATTGTTATTTGTGACACAATGTGAGTTCGCGATACATACAATTCTAAATGTGAAAGGTATTGACAGTTGATATAGATTGGGTTATATGGCAAATTATTGTTGTTATGTGTATTGACAAAGAAAAACATCCATCCTAACATACAAGTATAAAGTGATACCAAGTTTATATTCTGTAATATATTTTTTATGGCAATGGGACTAAAATGTATTATATTTTTAGGATAGTCATGAGTTGGGGGTTACGAATACACAATAGACCAGACTACATGCAACCAAATAGGCCTACCCCAGGTGATTCCTGGGGCATTTTATTTCACGCAAGGCTTTACAGTTGTTAAAAGCATGATATGTTTTCATGCAAATAAACCATGGCTAGCCAACACATCAGACATTAGAGATTATGATTATGAAAAAAAGTGAGTAGACAGATCCTAAGTAATTAAAATGCAACAACACCTTTCATTTTTATTCAGTCTATTCTGCAATGTAAGGTGACACAATTACTGTCTATGATCTCCTTAACCCCCTTGTCATAAACACAGGGCACATATGCTAACCGGTAGAGCGCCTAGGTAATGTTTACATAATATGGTGCAATGGTTACAACAGAATTAGATCCACTCGAACTGCTGATTAGACTACATACTGTACCTCTGCATGTTTGCTTTGACACTTGCCTCTGTATTTTGGCACGGCAGCATATCCAGTCCATGGGAATACAGAAGGAACAGCTGTGAACAGTTTTCTTCAGTGTTTTCCCCCCATTTCTGATTGTATATCTCTCTGGTAGCCATCGTTGATGAATTGCTTAGGCTACTACACACATGTACAGTAGATTTGCAAGATTGGCTGTAGCAGTGTTTACATCGTATTTACAGATTTTTATAGCTACTTGCCATCTTCTGCATCTTTCAACAGAAAACAGGGACATTTTGTTCCTTCTTCTCTAGATTTCTTGCAGCCAGGGACTTGCTCTTGCTGCCATCTCTTCGGATTTCCACTTTTCAGAACAAACTTTAGGCTACCTGTGATGAGTCTTTCAAATTTTGTGCCAGCCCCCCCATAAAACTTGCATCTGTGATGTCAAGCTCCAAACAAGGGCACACGTCACAGAGTATGGCCCCACCAGAGCCACATGCAGTTGTTATCATGCAATCATTTTAGGTGGAAAAGTTTATATTTCCTAACTCAAAACCGATAGTACCTTTGATTAAAAAAATAGCTAACTCTGCCATATGCTTTCAATGAAACAAAGAATTTGTCCACAATTCGCTGATTTCCCAATCTCTCTATGACTCACAACAGAGCAGAGCTAGTAGTGTGTTTTTGCAGCTTTCCAGTTATAGACTACAGGGAGAAGGCAAACTCCACTACAGTAGTTTCAATGTATGGAATCACTTAGGAAATGTAGGTAAACTTCCCCTTTAAAGCTAAATACACATCACTTCTGATTTTTGTATTTATTTATTGGTGTGCCAGTTAGAGGGTTAAAACAGTCTGTGGGCTCAGCTGCAGAACAGTGACCTTGGAAATCCTATTCTCACCCTGGATCCTGTGGCTTCACAGGGGACTCTGGGGACAGTAGCCTGAGGCCAGCTGATAATTGGCTCCTTTCTGTCTGTATGTCTCTAGGGACCAGGGACTGTTGTGGGCACCTTTATGGAACATATCCCGCTGCTGCATACTTACAGTAGGTAGGCATTTATTATGATGTATTATTGTGTAGGCAGGAGTTGTGTGTAAATTATGTATTCCTTACCTACATAGTATGTCTAGGTCATTACTGGGTTAATGAATATAGGCTACATAAACTTTACAAGGCCATGGAGTGCATGATGGTTTTTACAGTTGTATTGGTCTCCTGATTTATTTACATGCACAGTAAATCAGTCCAAATACAAGACATCTTGATCAATGTACTTCCAATGGTTCATTTATGTTTGCTCCTCGGTTAAAGCTTGGCTCATGTTTCACTATGTTGGATGGCACTGAATCTCCTACCTTGTTTCTCTGGCCTTCCCTGACCTCATTAACCTTTGTTGGCATAAAGCCAATGATTTTGAAGCTCAGAATAAGACAGTTGTAGCTTTGTACTGTTTTTTTACATGTTTTATTTAACTAGGCAAGTCAGTTAAGAACAAATTCTTATTTACAATGACAGCCTACCCCAGCCTAAGACGGACGACGTTGGGCCAATTGTACGCCACCCTATGGCACTCCCAATCACGGCCGGTTGTGATACAGCCCGGAATCAAACCAGGGTCTGTAGTGACGCCTCTAGCACTGAGATGCAGTGCCTTGACCGCTGCGCCACTCAGTTGTCTGCCAAGTAGGACCAATTAATAACTGTATTCTCCAAAATGTATACCCTAAATATATAGCCTACCTGTTACGTGCCCCCGAGAAGGAGGGAGGTGCAGGAATCAGGAGCAGGAGAGCAAGAAAGTCCCAGTGGCACAATAGTTTATTCAGAAGTCCCAACTCAACAACATGGGGGGGGGGGGATACGCCCAAACGAGGTCGCCACACACAGGGAAATAAATGCTACACACGGGGGAGAAACCTCTACTCCTAAACACATACCAAACCGGTACAACTGCTGTGTGAAAGAAAACCCCGTGGTGCAGACACGCACCCCTAACAAAGTAACCACAGCAAACAATCCAGCACAAAGACAAGCAGGCAGCGGAGGTTAATAAACTCACCGAAATCAACTAATAGGACACAGGTGTAAACAAAACAGACAGACACAAACGAAAAGGAAAATGGATTGGTGGCAGCTAGTAGGCCGGCGACGACAACCGCCGAGCACCGCCCGAACAGGGAGAGGAGCCACCTTCGGTGGAAGTCGTGACACTACCATTTTCATCTAATCACCTGAAGCCGGATTAAATGATATGACATGCTATTCTATAAAATCCTTTCTCTGTAATTAATATTACCTGATTGAGCTAATCATGTAAATGTAATTAACTAGAAAGAATATTTATAGAACAGTTATCTTCCGAATAAACTCTTAAAGACCTAGTAAAATTTTACATCAATAGCAGTCAATATTAATCGTCACCTTATTTCAGACTCATCTGAAAGTTGTAAATTCTTGGTTATCTTCACGAACCCTGGCTAACAAGTTGAATCAGCAATAGAAAATTGGGTTTAATTATTTATTTACTAAATACCTAACTAATCACACAGAATTACATATACACAGAATGAATCATACCTTGATTACAAATTACGTCACAAAGGAAAACGTCCCTAGGGGACGGAACAGATATGACAGCTGGTTAACCAAAGGAAAGGGGGCTGGGTTTGAGTGAAAGAGCGGGAAGACTGAAGAACAAAGGGAGGAAGCGACTACTCTATCGTTGCCGTAGGCAACTACTCTATCGTAAATACAGAATCTTATGCATTCTAAATTACCGCCCATTTGGAAAAGGAAAATGCAATAAATATTTACTCTGAGTTGCGCTTCGGTAGGTTAGTGGTAGATGGAAGGCTGTGTTGCCCAACAGAGTCCTTTGTCCTTTGAAGAATGTCTCTGGTGGTAAATTAGATACGTTGTAGTAACGTCGTTGTGTGGTAGACGGGATACTCTGTCTGTTATTTCCTAGCCCACGTTTGCTGCTGCTGTTGCTAACTCAATGGCTAGGAGGTAACACTTCTGTAGGGAATAAGAGTTCAATGTTCATACCATTCGCAACCAAAGCTCACACTGAGGTTGGCTTCGTTCTGTAGTTATTATCTGAACCCTTCTGACATCGGATCGTTATCCTAATGTAACCGGAACAGAAAGTTATATTGTCGTCACGGCTTTATATAGGAAGGGAGAGGAGGGCGTGTTTCATAGTTTACAACCAATGTCTCTTCACGTGGGCGGGCCACTGAGTCGGGCCTATTTCACTCATGAAAACCCAATTCTCACATTTTAGAAGCTAAAATCACATTTCATCCCCTCCCAAATAATTTAATATTCAAACATTTAAATTTCACAACAATTCCATGTGAATCTGATAACTATAATGTGTAGACTTTCCACTGTACCATTTATGTCATCCTATCATTGATGAGAATGTCTCAGATGACAACCGAACTGACATCATTTTCATTAAGTACCAACGCATATGATCAACTGGTTGGATTACCAAAATATTGTTAATTTCCCCCCACCTCTGTTTAACAAAGGCTATTCAAGAGTCCCTCTGTAGAGTCAAGAGAGAAGGAAGGGAGAAAGGTATTTATGGAGGGTCATAAACCTTACCCACAGGCCAACGTCATGACAGCAGGTTAGGCAAATTTACGCAGCATGTTAGGAGAATTAACATAGTAGGTTAGGAGACTGAGGTTAAGGTTAGGAAACAGGTTAGCGAAAATGCTCTCCTAAACTACTATGAAAATCACTTTGTATCGAACTGCCATGAAAATAGTGTATCCTAAAACATTACCGTTCCACATTATTGCCAACCTAAGCATCAGTTAGCATTCATCAGACCTACATTCAGTCGGTCTAACAGTCAGCCAGTCAGTCAGCCCCTCAGTGCTGCTCATTACTCTCCCTCCAGTACCTCCAGTGCATCAGAACTAGCTGAGGAGAGAGAAAAGCCTCTGAACTTCTCCCAGTCAATTTCCATTAAAGCTCCGCCAGATCTCATATCATGGATTATTTATGCAGTAGCTAGAAGTCTATGAGGCCTCTGGGCTTGCTGCTCAGGAGATTATGCTCTCTCTGCTTATTTCGTTATCATGCTGCTTGTGTTCTCACTGCACTGTAGAAGTCAAACTATGTGACATTGGGGTCTGTCGGTGTGCATCAGATTATTTTTTCTCTCCCCCCTCATTCTCTCTCTCATTTTCATTCTCTCTCTCATTTTCATTCTCTCACTTCCTCATTCTCTCTCTCATTTTCATTCTCTCACTTCCTCATTCTCTCTTTCTCTCTCTTTCATTTTCTCTCTCCCCAATTACATTCTACAGTATGATGTACTGTGCTATAATATGGTAATGAACACCATCTTAATTATAGCACGATCAGTGTTGTCTCAATTACAGGCTTGTAATTACTAGGGTCAATGTTGTTCAAGGAGGCTCAGAAGGTGGTTGAGTATAACTTGCAGGACTAACACACTGAAGTAACGCCATCTTTTTTTCTATTTCTATTCCTGTTTGAAATGTACTGTACATGTGCCTACTGATAGCTCTGTTAACAATGATGTGGTAATAATACATCTGTTCAGTGGTCTTCATAGCTGTTGCAAGCCAGGCAGCTAGCTACTGTAGCACAAACACTATCTAGAGGTGGATGTTGGTACTAATGGTCTTTTTTTACAAGGCACGGTGCTATGAATGCATCAGTTTCCTCTGCAATCAATGATTTATCTGGAGACCACATCTGTGTGCTGCTGTTTCAACACCCACTCTGACGATGTGGGCACTCAATTGCCTACAGTAGTGCATAGGGCTCTGGTCAAAAGTAGTGCAAGATGTAGGAAATAGTGTTTGGGATGCAGATGTGATGTCAACTGTACAATAACTGACAGCTAGCAGATTATTAAAGCTGGAGAGAGTACTTTCTCTTTGATGGCTTTGGAATGAGTCACTACCACCACCATCCTCTCCTCTGACTCTATGATTGTGCTACAGTATATGTACCTCATGTTTGCATCACTGGCTTGGCTCTGTGAGTGGTTTTCATTACATGATTACCAGAGGGCCTGTATCTATGACACTCATATAATTTACATTTAGGGCGAGTCGCTGAGATTGGTGATGGGTGCTGGGATAACAAGTACATATGTGTGTGAGCGAGAGAGAGGATAGACCATGTCTTTTCTTTTCCTGGTTAGAGACAGGTGCATGATAATGGTCCATTCTAAATCAAAACAAATTTCACACATACAGTACCAGTCAAAGGTTTGGACACACCTAATTCCAGGGTTTTTCTTTCTTTTTTTTTTACGGTTTTCTACATTGTAGAATATTGGTGAAGACATCAAAACTATGAAATAACACATATGGAATCATGTAGTAACCAAAAAAGTGTTAAACAAATTTCTTCAAAGTAGCCCCCCTTTGCCTTGATGACAGCTTTGCACACGCTTGGCATTCTCTCAACCAGCTTCACCTGGAATGCTTTTCCAACAGTCTTGAAGGAGTTCCCACATATGCTGAGTGCTTTTTTGGCTGATTTTCCTTCATTCTGCGGTCCAACTCATCACAAACTATCACAATGGGTTGAGGTCGTGTGATTGTGGAGGCCACGTCATCTGATGCAGCACTCCATCTCCTTCTTGTTCAAATAGCCCTTATACCGCCTGGAGGTGTGTTAGGTCATTGTCTTGTTGAAAAACTAATGATAGTCCCACTAAGCCCAAACCAGATGGGATGGCGAATCACTGCAGAATGCTGTGGTAGCCATGCTGGTTAAGTGTGCATTAAATTCTAAATAAATCACTGACTGTCACCAGCAAAGCACCCCAACACCATCACACCATCACACATGTGGAGATCATCCGTTCCCCTACTCTGCGTCTCACAAAGACACAGCGGTTGGAACCAACAATCTCAGATTTGGACTCATCAGACCAAAGGACAGATTTCCACCGGTCTAATGTCTATTTCCCGTGTTTCTTGGCCCAAGCAAGTCTCGTCTTCTTATTGGTGTCCTTTAGTAGTGGTTTATTTGTAGCAATTCGACCATGAAGGCCTGATTCACTCAGTCTTCTCTGAACAGTTGATGTTACTTGAACTCTGTGAAGCATTTATTTGGGCTGCAATCTGAGGTGCAGTTAACTCTAAGGAACTTATCCTCTCAGCAGAAGTATCTCTGGGTCTTCCGTTCCTGTGGCGGTCCACATGAGAGCCAGTTTCATCATAGCGCTTGATGGTTTTTGCGACTGCACTTGAAGAAACTTTCAAAGTTCTTGACGTTTTCCGGATTGACTGACCTTCATGTCTTAAAGTATTGGTGGACTGTCGTTTCTCTTTGCTTATTTGAGCCGTTCTTGCCATAATATGGACTTGGTCTTTTACCAAATAGGGCTATCTTCTGTATACCACCCCTACCTTGTCACAGCACAACTGATTGGCTCAAACGCCAATTAACTTTTAACAAGGCATACCTGTCAATTGAAATGCATTCCAGGTGAGGCACTCATGAAGCTGGTTGAGAGAGCAAAGCTGTCATCAAAGCAAAGGGTGGCTACTTTGAAGAATCTCAAGTATATTTTGATTTGTTTAACACTTTTTTGGTTACTACTGTACATGATTCCATATGTGTTATTTCATAGTTTTGATGTATTCACTATTCTGCAATGTAGAAAATAGTCAAAAAAAGAAAAACCCTTGACTGAGTAGGCGTGTGCAAACTGTTGACTGGTACTGTATGTCCTGTACTGACTCTCCCATCAACTAGTCAAAATATGAAACCTGTTGTTTAACACATCTGCTACTGCAGGTCCTTCAAAAAGTTGGTGCTGGCTTATCAGCTCAATATTCGGTACTTGGATCTACATCAATTTTGGACACAGTTCCACATAATGGAAACAGATGATTGTTTTAGATTACATTACCTTCTTAATGAAATCACTGGTTATTCAATTATTCATACCTCTGTCCCAAATGTCTCACTATGTCCCTTACAGCCTGCTTGAGTTCAGTGAGTACTGGCAGCTATCTATTTGTCCACAGGAAGCTTATCTCTAACCCAAACACCAGATGGCGGCCTCTAATTTAATCAGTCACAACGCTCAATCCCTCTGTTAGTCATGTGACCTTGTTTTGAAATATTTAATTATTCAAATGACAAATTAAATTACTATTGGAAGGAATTGTTTTTATTTTAGTCCACCCTAACAATGTTGCTCTATATATTTATTACACATTTCTGTTGTATATTCTTCACAGTTATTAAATATCTATTCTTTTGAGATTCAAATGTAATGCGCCTAAACTATAAAATACATTGGCCAACTCAGAAAGTAAGAGAGAAACTTTCTGGGATCAACTTTCATGATAACTGGGCTGGCACTGTCTATCAGTCGCCTATAGATGGCGTGCTTTGTGCATAATATGTTTCTCTACCTAGCAAGTTCAACTCTAGCAACCCATTATACATTCATACATTGTTCCTTTGTAAAGTCTAGTAGGCCATTATACTATTGATTTCTCTTAATACTTTTTACACCACTGGCATAAGTGTGGGTGTGCAAGTTGTACATTATTATTCTTTTTTCCATTGCTACTTTATCAAATGTCAAGTAACCGATTATACACACATACCATTTCATCTCCCTTTTCATTTCTTCCCACACAAAACACGAGTGTTCCATTCACACATACAATTTCCCTATATAACGTTATAAATAAACTTACAGTGCATTCGGAAAGCATTCAAACTCCTTGACTTTTTGCACATTTTGTTACGTTACAGCCTCATTCTAAAATGGATTAAATATTTTTTTCCCTAATCAATCTACACACAATACCCGATAATGACAAAGCGAAAACAGGTTTTTAGACATGTTTGCAAATGTACATATATATATATAAAAAATAACAGAAATACCTTATTTACACACGTAAGTATTCAGACCCTTTGCTATGAGACTAGAAATTGAACTCAGGTGCATCCTGTCTCCATTGATCATCCTTGAGATGTTTCTACAACTTGATTGGAATCCACCTGTGGTAAATTAAATTGATTGGACATGATTTGGAAAGGCACACACCTGTCTATATAAGGTTCCACAAATGAGAGTGAATGTCAGAGCAAAACCCAAGCCATGAGGTTGAAGGAATAGTCTGTAGATCTCCGAGACAGAATTGTGTCAAGGCACAGATCTGGGGAAGGGTACCAAAACATATCTGCAGCATTGAAGGTCCCCAAGAACAAAGTGGCCTCCATCATTCTGAAATGGGAAAAGTTTGGAACTACCAAGACTCTTCCAAGAGCTGGCCACCCGGTTAAACTGAGCAATCGGGGGAGAAGGGCCTTGGTCAGGGAGGTGACCAAGAACCCAATGGTCACTCTGTCAGAGCTCCAGAGTTCCTTTGTGGAGAAGGGAGAACCTTCCAGAAGGACAACCATCTCTGCAGCATTCCACTAATCAGGCCTTTATGGTAGAGTGGCTGGACGGAAGCCACTCCTCAGTAAAAGGCACATGACAGCCCACTTGGAGTTTTCCAAAAGGCACCTAAAGGACTCTCAGACCATAAGAAACAAGATTCTCTGGTCTGATGAAAACAATATTTAACTATTTGGCCTGAATGCCAAGCATCACGTCTGGAGGAAACCTGCCACCATTCTTACAGTGAAGCATGTTTTTTTCAGTGGCAGGGACTGGGAGACTGGTTAGGATTGAGGGAAAGATGAACGGAGTAAAGTACAGAGAGATCTTTGATGTAAACCTGCTCCTGAGCGCTCAGGACCTCAGACTGGGGCGACGGTTCACCTTCCAACAGGACAACGACCCTAAGCACACAGCCAAGACAACACAGGAGTGACTTTGGGACAAGTCTCTGAATGTCCCTGAATGGCCCAGCCAGAGCCCATACTTGAACCCTATCAAAAATCTCTGGAGAGACCTGAAATAGCTGTGCAGCGACGCTCCCCATCCAACCTGACAGAGCTTGAAAGGATCTGCATAGAAGAATGGGAGAAACTCCCCAAATACAGGTGTTCCAAGCTTGTAGAGTCATACCCAAGAAGACTCGAGGCTGTAATTGCTGCACAAGGTGCTTAAACAAAGTACTGAGTAAAGGGTATTAATACTTATTTGAAATTACAAAAACATTTTTTAAATATAAATGAGCTTTTTTTGCTTTGTTATTATGGGGTCGTGCCTAAGAACAGCCCTTAGCCGTGGTATATTAGACATATAACACACCTCCTCGTGCCTTATTTCTTAAATATATACTAGCTGACTGACTGCCTGCTGTGGGTTCCCAGTTTCTACCCCTGTAATGATTTTGGCTTATTTCCTCTCTGTGTGCATCCTGTCCCACTGAGTTGCAAATAACATGGTGAGTCCAGTCAATAGTAATGAATTAATCAAATATACTATGACATTTTTCACCTGTGGAAACCAACAAGGAGGCATGTAGAACTCCTGCATCAGTGGCCTTCAGGCATGACTTGACTGATGACTACCCTTGTCATGAAAGCATGTGAAACTCATTTGCTTTTGCCTTTTTGTGTACACTGTGGTCAGTTCATATTGCTATCATAGGCATGTTGGGACACTGACCATAATAGATTGACAGTTGGTCTTACAATGTCTATCCAAATACATGCAGTATGGTATTCTATAACCTCAACCTCAGCCATATGTTTGCTGATGCTAACCACTAGCTCGCTGGGAATTGGTATTCTCTGTGCTGTCTTACTGTAGGTTACTTAGATACAGTACATGTACCATGATAATTGGCTGTGAATGAGTCATCATAGAAATATAATGAGTAGAACGGGCTTGGACCCTCTTTTTTTATTTTTACTTTATTTAACTAGGCAAGTCAGTTAAGAACAAATTCTTATTTTCAATGACAGCCTAGGAACAGTGGGTTAACTGCCTGTTTAGGGGCAGAATGACAGATTTGTACCTTGTCAGCTCGGGGATTTGAACTTGCAACCTTCCAGTTACTAGCCCAACGCTCTAACCACTAGGCTACCCTGCCGCCTTGGACCCTCTAACCCTGGCAATTTGACTGATAAACTCATGGATGCAGGCACAATGGCTGCCAGATATTGTGATGTAATAATTTCTATGGTCATGTAGAATGGTCATTCAAATGATGTTAACTGATGTGGCTCATACAGTGGAATGTACTTGTAGTAATATCAGTTGAGTTGAATCAACAACTCACAGCACATATTGCAGTGTACACTTCCTGCTTTTACTTCCTGCTTTGCTATGTGTACACTCACAATGGCTGCTCGTCCACCCTTTGAGTTAAATAATACATTCATAAGTAGTAGCTTTAGTAGCCCCTGTAGCTGCTCTGCTCTTTACACTCTCCTGCTCTCCCCTACGGAATGGTCTGTGCTCTCTCTCTCTCTCGCTTTCTCTGTCTCTCTCGCTCTCTTTCCATAAGGAGGCTGATCTTTGCAGACAGTCTCAGGGAGGTAAAGCCAGCCAGGCCCCTGTCAGTGTGACTGTCCCTAGTGTGCCATGTGCATGACGGGGCCCCAAACTCCCTGCCTTATCCCTCTACCCTCACGCCCCACTATTTTGTGAGCATCTCTCTGGCTGACACATCTAGAAACTCCCCTCATTTACAAAGTGACTGTGGAGGACCCCTGGGCATACTGAGGAGTATTCCAGTAGGCCTGTGGCTCAGGACATATAACGAGGGCTATCACTGTCACCCCTTCGGCAGCTCCTTGATGGCTGATGAAATGTATCAATTCCTCAGTTTTCCAGCAGAGGACACTCTTACTCTGCCCTCCCTGCCCTGTCCCCCATGGACATCCTCACAAGGCTATTAGGTACAGTACAGTGCACATTGATTTAGTCACACTGTTGATAAAACATTAAGTGTTTGATTCATTATTATTAATACTTTCTAATCTGATTCTGATCGTTTCACTGTGCATGCCTATTCATTTATCCAAACAGGTAATATTGTTCTGGGTTATTCCAACGCAAGGCATGTCAGCTTTTCACTTTTACACTATCCTACAGTCGTTAAAAGACTAAAAACAGCCATTTATCTATCGTTTTTTTCTCTGCCGTGGGAAATCAAGTGGAGTTGTGTTATGTTCTGTGCTGTTCAGTCGGTCTTCACCGGGCTGGGTCTCTATGGATTGCGTGGGAGAGGGGCTGCCTGGGCCACAAAGGATCCATTACAACTGAAATAGATCTTTCTCTCTCTCTGGGAACAGAGATCGATCGATGCCTAAGAGCAATGTGTCCCTATCGCCTTCACCTCACCACAGAACTGCCTTTGCAAGTCATTCATAATACAGTATATGAAGCCTAATAGCTTTCATGTCATGTCTTCAGTTTATAAAATAGATTTATTCAGGAGGTTAAAATGTTATTCACTTCCATTCCCTTTCCATTGGTCACCTGTGAGTCTCCCTCTCGCTCTCATCTGCAGTATACATTAAACATGTAGGCCTAGCTGTTGTGTTGACTGAGACACAGAAAGAGAAAGAGTGAGTGAGGTAATAGGTGAGAGAGAGAGTTCCAATAGGGTAGCCTGAACAACAACACTGCTTTTCATGTGCTGTGTCCGCCATAATATCCTGCCCCTCTAATGAGACCCTATGAAAGGCTACAGTGTGTGGAGCACATCCCAATGGTGTGCGTGTGCACGCGGATGTGTATGTAGCTCCCAGGGCCCTGTGAGACACTGTACAACCACGCACAGCCCAGTGGCCTCAACACCACCCATATTGCCTCTGCGTATTGAAACAGGTCAGATCAGGGATATTGCCTCTGCGTATTGAAACAGGTCAGATCAGGGATATTGCCTCTGCGTATTGAAACAGGTCAGATCAGGGATATTGCCTCTGCGTATTGAAACAGGTCAGATCAGGGATATTGCCTCTGCGTATTGAAACAGGTCAGATCAGGGATATTGCCTCTGCGTATTGAAACAGGTCAGATCAGGGATATTGCCTCTGCGTATTGAAACAGGTCAGATCAGGGATATTGCCTCTGTGTATTGAAACAGGTCAGATCAGGGATATTGCCTCTGCGTATTGAAACAGGTCAGATCAGGGATATTGCCTCTGCGTATTGAAACAGGTCAGATGAGGGATATTGCCTCTGCGTATTGAAACAGGTCAGATCAGGGATATTGCCTCTGCGTATTGAAACAGGTCAGATGAGGGATATTGCCTCTGCGTATTGAAACAGGTCAGATGAGGGATATTGCCTCTGCGTATTGAAACAGGTCAGATCAGGGATATTGCCTCTGCGTATTGAAACAGGTCAGATCAGGGATATTGCCTCTGCGTATTGAAACAGGTCAGATGAGGGATATTGCCTCTGCGTATTGAAACAGGTCAGATCAGGGATATTGCCTCTGCGTATTGAAACAGGTCAGATCAGGGATATTGCCTCTGCGTATTGAAACAGGTAAGATGAGGGATATTGCCTCTGCGTATTGAAACAGGTCAGATCAGGGATATTGCCTCTGCATATTGAAACAGGTCAGATCAGGGATATTGCCTCTGTGTATTGAAACAGGTAAGATCAGGGATATTGCCTCTGCATATTGAAACAGGTCAGATGAGGGATATTGCCTCTGCGTATTGAAACAGGTCAGATCAGGGATATTGCCTCTGCGTATTGAAACAGGTCAGATCAGGGATATTGCCTCTGCGTATTGAAACAGGTCAGATCAGGGATATAAGAAGTTACTGCAAACAACGGACACATTTGTCCCCGTACATCATTGCGCACGCGATTGAACAGCAAAATATGACCTGCAGCTTTTTTTACCACTTTGCACGACGCTCCTCACCTTCACTTCCTCAACAAAACAAAAACAATGCCGGTGGGCGGATAGTGGCCCTGTTTCCCCTACTGCGTATTTCATCTTTAAAGAGGCCCCTCTGTTGGGTGGAAATTGGATGAAAGAAATCTGTTGGTTATCGGCAAGGATAAATCTATGTATCAACTATTTTACTCGACTTTAAACTTGGAGAGCATAAAGAGGTAAAGGGAGAGATGATGCTGTGGGCCCAGGCCTGTTTTAGCCTAGTTTGTTTGCAAACCCACATGATTGATATTGTTTGGCTTGCCTTTAACACATTACACCTCTCCACAGGGAAAATGTGATTTCTTTTAAAAAGGGATAGAAAGGATGAATGGGGGTCCCAGACCTGAAATATAGGAGCTGTACACATAAAGCTGCTCGTTTCATCAGCCACCGCTCCTCCAGCCCAGACACACACTGATTTATTTTTTAATAGCAAATTTCCTACCTGGCTGCTGAAACCAGAGCCCAATCTGCATCAGCCCTCCCTGGCCATATCTTCTGCTCTCCCTCTATCCTCTCCACATAGCCCAGATTGGAGATACATTATTGAATGCACGCAGCCTTATTTACACATTAACAAATTGCTGGTCTAAAGGAGGAGACAACCGGCTCCATTTACAACAGAGGATGTAATAAGACCGTCTCTGTTGTGTGGTCATAATATACACTGAGTGTACAAAACATTAGGAACACCTTCCTGATATTTAGTTGCACCCACTTTTGCCCTCAGAACAGCCTCAATTTGTCGGGTCATGGACTCTACAAGGTGTTGAAAGCGTTCGCGGTGCGGTGGGCCTGGCACCTACTACCGTACTCCATTCAAAGGCACTTAAATCTTTTGTCTTGCCCATTCACCCTCTGAAGGCCACACATACACAATCCATGTCTTATTGTCTCAAGGCTTAAAAATCATTCTTTATCTTGTCTCCTCCCCTTCATCTACACTGATTGAAGTGGATTTAACAAGTGACATCAATAAGGGATCATAGCTTCCACCTGGATTCACCTGGTCATTCTATGTCATGGAAAGGTCCTAATATTTTGTTCACTCAATGTACTTTTTTTATAAGGTATCCATCAATCAGTGGAGGCTGCTGAGGGGAGGACGTGTCATAATAATGGCTGGAACGGAGTGAATTGAATGGCATCAAACACAAGGAAACCATATGTTTGATGTGTTTGATACGATTCCACTATTCCGCTCCATCCATTACCCAACCTCCCCATTGAGGTGCCACCAACCTCCTGTGCCACTGAACAATGCTTGTTGTTGAGAATAAATTATATTTGGGTCATCCTAACATTGACTATCTCCCCACTTAATTCAACTCTATATTTTGTAAAACTATTTATTTTTCTTTCATGTTGTTGTTTTTTTGGCCGGAGGGTGATGTATAGTGGATCAATGACTACTTACTCTTTAAGTTCAACTCTATATTTTGTAAAATGCACTGTTTCTTTTTTTCATGTTGTGTTGTTTTTCTAGAGGGTGATATCAGTGTTGGGCGATTCCACGCTAGGACAGCCCGGAAATATTTTGGGTATGTTTGTCACGCCCTGACATTAGAGAGCCTGTTTATTTCTCTATTTGGTTAGGTCAGAGTGTGATTTGGGTGGGAATTCTAGTTTGTTGGCCGGGTAGGGTTCCCAATCAGAGGCAGCTGTCTATCGTTTTCCACCTAAGTTTGTGGGATCTTGTTTTTGTTCAGTTACTGTGTAGCCTGCAGAACGTCACGTTTGTTTATGTTTTGGTGTACATCTAAAATATAGAAAGATGTACACTTTCCACGCTGCGCTTTGGTCTAATTCCGACGACGGACGTAACAATATTAGATTGTTCCTTGTTGAGGGTCTTCCTGCCATCTCACTATTTTTTAAGACAAAAGAGTAGCCAGTCAGAGGACCTATGGGACTGCAGTCCTGTTCCTGCTGCTGTGATTAAAACTCACTCACTCACTCACTCACTCACTCACTCACTCACTCACTCACTCACTCACTCACTCACTCACTCACTCACTCACTCACTCACTCACTCACTCACTCACTCACTCACTCACTCACTCACTCACTCACTCACTCACCTCACTCACTCACCTCACTCACTCACCTCACTCACTCGCAGTTACTCACAGTTTAGATTAATTGAATCGTCTGAAATGCAGACAGTAAACAGAACATCCCAAAAGTCTTGACACTTTCAACTCAAGTTTATTTGTCATGACTTCATGTTGTTGATTGAGTTTTCCCAATAATTCCTCCATTTTTTTAATTGAGGGCTGAGTCTGCCTGAGCTACACTAACACTAATGTGTGTGCAGATGTAAATATTTTATAGTGTAAACTGTGAAGCCTGTGTGAGTCTTCAGTAATGACCTCTGTCTCTGTCTTCTGGCTGTAATCTCTCTCTGCAGTCAGTATATTTACTAGTCCAGCTCACTGGCCGAACAACACAGAACAGACACTGCTGAAACGTCCTCTGTTGTTTATCAATTCAGCAGCACGTCAAGACTGTTGGGACGTTCTAATTCTCTTCTGCTTTTCAGATGGTTCAATTAATCCAGCATACAGTACGTTATTTGAGCAAACAGATGATGTAACTGTCTATCTGTTTATGTTTATTAATCAGTTACATTGATTCATTAAGTGCCTATCCTTCTAATTACAATGAGTGCTCTGCAGTTATGGTGTTGGACTTCACTGGTCCTAAGGGGAAAGTGACCAACTAGATTGGAGAGTTTTGTTCCTCGTTCATGATGGAATTATTTCCAGTCAGAATTGAAAACACGTCTTATTTCCAACAGAAAATGTCTCTGTCTGTCCAATCCTACGTTCACTTACAATTACGCCTTTTTGCATTCTGTAGGTAAATCACAGTTTGAGTAATTGTCTTTAGCATAGTTAAGAATGAAGTGTTATATATATATATATAGTGTTAGTGTTATATATATATATATATATTGTCTAAAACTTGAATGTTGCTTGTAGATTAGGGATCCCGAGTGGCGCAGCGGTCTAAGGCACTGCATCTCAGTGCAAAAGGTGTCACTGCCATGCCTGGTTTGAATCCAGGCTGCATCACATCCACCCGTGATTGGCAGTGCCATAGGGCGGTGCACAATTGGCCCAGCGTTGTCTAGGTTTGGCTGGGGTAGGCTGTCATTGTAAACAAGAATTTGTTCTTAACTGACTTGCCTAATAAATAAAAATAATGTTTTTTTTTTACTCTATTCCTATGGTAGCAGTGATCCTGCTTTACCAATGACTCAAGTGGAGCTGTCTGCCAGAGGAGTTGACTATTCTGTCCAAGAATGTACTCCAGGTAATCAATGAAGTCAATCTCTATAGTGATATACAACGCTACAGGATTGAACACACCCTAGTATCAGATCTAAACATCTCTCCTGTAGCACTAGGGTTACACTACCTGCTAAGGGGAATTACTGTATGTGGCAGTGAGTAAGTTGTAAGAGATAGTAAGTGGTGAGAGAGTGGTACTTCTTCCTTCCTGTTTTTGACTCATTTCTTGTAACTGGGAGCTCTCGTATTCACTATGATGGAACAGTTGATATCCTGGAGCTGGTGGTGTCTCTTTGTGATTTCAATGTTTGAGAAGAGTAATGAACTGTTTGGCCTGATCAGTAAAGCCTCCGGCACTGTGCTGTTTGACCAGCTGCCGCAGAGCGAGAGACAGAGATAGACGGAGATATAGAGAGAGAAACATAGAGAGAGGAATGAAAAACAAGTTCCCAACAGATTGTGAAGATAAAGAGCTGCATCACATTTCTCACCACGTTGAACTTGTTGTTTTCTGTCGTCTATAACATTACCTCCAATGGCACTCCTTTTCTGTCCTCATCTGAATTGTAGAAATAGTACTCTCATTAATTGCACCCATCAGCAAACTATTGAATTAATCCTTATCCGATGATGAATCTATTGGAGATAAGGAGATAGACATTTGGTGCCTGTCCTCCTGTCCCCTCTGGGCTCAATGACTAGGGTAAGGGGATGAAGAGGGCTCCTACTGATTCTCTGGGAGACTGATATGGTCAGCAGCCCCCTAAACTCCCCCCTCCTGTTTGTTGAGGAGGCGTGAGAGGGGAGGGAGGGAGGGATGGATGAAGCGAGTCAGCGAGGGTACGAGGGAGGGAGGAAGGAAGGGAGGGATGGAGGAACGGGGAGTGGAGCAGAGCAGACAGCCACACACTCCCTCTCATACACACACAGATTCGACGTGAGGGAGTCAGTGACAGAAGTAGAGGCTCCATTCAGTGCTGAGTTGACTCACACACTCTTGGTCCACTTCGCACTCCATTAGCCGGCATGGCACAGAGAAAGAGGAGTTTCACCTTTGGAGCGTATGGAGGGTAAGAGGGAATAGCATTCTCATTTACAGAGCTGTTCAACCTTACTCTGCACCTTTTACTGTGTGTGTGTGTGTGTGTGTGTGCTTGCACTTGTACACAGGCTTCTGAGTGTGATTGTGTGTGCCTGCCTGCTTGTCACCAAGGGGTGTGATTTCTGTTTGAAGTCGCTGTGCTTGCTATAAACCATTCCCTGCTTCCCTGAACATGACAATTCAATTGACCCTGGTTGTGCTGCATTATTTAACATCAGCTATTACAGACAAAACCCCAGCTAAACACTGATTTCCTGACTGACTGACAGGCACAGGAGGCTTGGCAGGGTGGAGGGTGGTGAAGAGGGAGAGAAGAGAGTTTCAGTGGAAGCTGCACAGACAGGAACTCTGATAGAAGACTGTAAAGAGGGAGAGAGGCCCGTCAGAGTTTGAATTAGAGTAGACACTGTGGCTCAGACACACACACACACACACACACACACACACACACACACACACACACACACACACACACACACACACACACACACACACACACACACACACACACACACACACACACACACACACACACACACACACAGGTTGTTAACTGTAAACAAAATCAGTCTATTTAATCAATTTATCAAGCGATCTTGATTTGATTGACTCTCTTTATGCAACAGGTTCCTCACTTACAGTTTGGTTAAGCAGAGTCTATACACAGTATGAGTGTGTGTGCACAACACAGGTTTCTAAAGTCTTCTATCTGTCTGATCATGTGCACACTTTGTATGTTTTTGTGTTGTACTGTTCGGTATCCTAGGTTTTCCACTAACAGTGTAAATGGAGGACTCAGGTGGCGTCTCCCTCCTCTGACCTGCTGGATACTCCCCTATAGACATGTAGGAATCACAACTCTAGGCACAACTCTTTAAAACAGATCATCAAAATGGCTTGTGTTTCAAAACTCACATTTTCAATAGGCCATTATCAATAAAACGTCACAATACAGTGCGGAGCGTTCGATTTGGCTGCTGGGGGGCAAGGAGACCCCTAGCTATACTTAAACCATTGGCAACTACATGGCGTGTTCAAGAGATTGTTAAATAAATAATTAAACTATTTGGTTTTAATATCATCACCTCTTGGAAGAGCATTGTCAGAACGACACATTTCCAATTATTCCCCATTTAGCGCTATCATCGGAGTTATTCAGCAAGTAACTGCATACTTTCATGATTAGTCAACATCAATTGATCATGTACTGTGGCAAGAAAAAGTATGTGAACCCTTTGGAAATACCTGGATTTCTGCATACATTGGTCATAAAATTTGATCTGATCTTTATCTAGGTCACAACAATAGACAGACACAGTCTGCTTAAACTAATAACACACAAGCAATTATACATTTTCATGTATTTATTGAACACACTGTGTAAACATTCACAATGCCGGGTGGGAAAAGTATGGGAACCCTTGGTTTTAATAATTGGTTGACCCTACTTTGGCAGCAATAACCTCAACTAAACGTTTTCTGTAGTTGCGGAACAGACCTGCACAACAGTCAGGAGGAATTTTGGACTACCAGTAATATTCTTGGGATGTCTGGTGTGAACTGCTCTCTTGAGGTCATGCCACAGCATCTCAATCAGGTTGAGGTCAGGACTCTGACTGGGCCACTCCAGAAGGTGTATTTTCTTCTGTTGAAGCCATTCTGTTGTTGATTTACTTCTGTGTTTTGGGTTGTTGTCTAGTTGCATCACCCAACTTCTGTTGAGCTTCAATTGGCGGACAGATAGCCTAACATTCTCCTGCAAAATGTCTTGATAAACTTGGGAATTCATTTTTCCGTCAATGATATCAAGCTGTCCAGGCCCTGAGGCAGCAAAGCAGCCCCAAACCATGATGCTGCCTCCACCATACTTTACAGTTGGGATGAGATTTGGATGTTGGTGTGCTGTGTGTTTTTTTCTCCACACATAGTGTTGTGTTCCTTCCAAACAACTCAGCTGTAGTTTCATTTGTCCACAGAATATTTTGCCAGTAGCGCTGTGGAACATCCAGGAGCACTTTTGCGAACTTCAGATGTGCAGCATCATGTTTTTTTTGGACAGCAGTTGCTTCTTCCATGGCATCCTCCTATGAGCACCATTCTGGTTTAAGATTTTACGTATCATAGACTCGTCAACAGAGATGTTATTGTGTTCCAGATATTTCTGTAAGTCTTTAGCTGACACCAGGATTCTTCTTTACCTCATTGAGCATTCTGCGCTGCGCTCTTGCAGTCATATTTGCAGGACAGACACTCCCAGGAAGAGTAGCAACAAGGCTGAACTTTCTCCATTTGTAGATCATGTCACGTTCTGACCTTAATTTCCTTTGTTTTGTATTTATTTAGTATGGTCAGGGCGTGAGTTGGGTGGGTTGTCTATGTTTGTTTTTCTAGGTTTTCTATTTCTATGTTTCGGCCTAGTATGGTTCTCAATCAGAGGCAGGTGTCATTAGTTGTCTCTGATTGAGAATCATACTTAGGTAGCCTGGGTTTCACTGTGTGTTGGTGGGTGATTGTTTCCGTGTCTGTGTTTGTTCGCCACACGGTACTGTTTCGGTTTTGTTCACGTTTATTGTTTTGTATTCATTGAGTGTTCAGTTCATGTTTTTAAATAAACAACCATGGACACTTACCACGCCGCATCTTGGTCCGATCCTTTCAGACGAAGAGGAGGAAAACCCTTACAGATCATTTCTCTTAACATGGATTGATGAACATCAAGGCTTTTCGAGATTTTGTAACCCTTTCCAGCTTTTTGTAAGTCAGCAATTCTTAATCTTAGGTCTTCTGAGATCTTTTTTGTTCGAAGCATGGTTCACATTAGGAAATTCTGAGGGTTGACAGATCCATTTGGCATGTAGTTAGCTAGCTAGCTAAGGAAACAACACGTGTAATTTAACTTGCTTCATCAGTGATAAGGCTTTTGGAAAGAGCTTGATCGGCAAGTCCTCGTCCTAGTAAAGTTGTCAGTCGGACTACTGTCATCACCACCATAGATGGCAAGCAAACCAACATTTGGATATAGCTATCTAGTTTATCCCCTGAAAAGGACCATGCTAACTAGCTATATTGATATTATCTGTTATTAGCTAGCTAGCCAATTTGACGTGGTCCATCAATCATGTCTGTCAGCAGCAATCGCGATTGAAACACTCTTAAAAACAATGTGAAAAGGGGATAATGTTAGTTAACTTCACTAGGTTGTTAGTGTTGGCTAAACTATGTTATTTAGGCAACTGTACAAAGTTTCTACCGGTAGCTTGCAAAGTGAACATTATCAGTTAACAGTGCATCGGCAAATGTGCCCTTCTGATGTTTGACAGGCCGAGCCCACAAAGGATGGGAAATCAACCTAAACCACTCATACTTGTCAGGTATAGTTCACTTTTATTTTATATCACTCAAATATGCAATTAATGGTGGCCAATATTGATAGATTTCGTGAGGCTACCCTCATTTATCTGAAATTCCATGATCAAGTGATGTTTACTGATCATGAAAATAATGCAGTTACTGGCTGTGGCCTATAACTCTGATGATGATAGAGCTTAATGTGCACAATTGTTTTGCATGGAGTAATCTGACATTTGTAGTTCTGACTGTGCTCTTCAAGAGGTAGTGATATTGCAAACAAATAGTTAACATTTATTTAACAATCCATTGAAAACATCACGCACTTATTAATGGTTTAACTTGTTGAGGACTTGGTACCGAAGTGGGGACCACAATCAGCAGAAATGCTCAAGAGCGCCACCATGGAGGTTGATAAACCTCAAACTTTCATTAAAATTGACATACAATATACTGAATTAAAGCTACACTCGTTGTGAATCTATCGACCAAGTCAGATTTGTAAAATGCTTTTCGGGGAACGCATGAGAAGCTATTATCTGATACCATGCACCCTCAAAATACTCCACCGTCACCAAAAACGACACATTTTGCGTTATCCGTCGCAAACGAAAACGCTGAAATAAAATATAAAACATTCATTACCTTTGACGAGCTTCTTTCTTGGCACTCCTAGATGTCGCATAAACATCATTTAGGGTCTTTTTTCGATTAAATCGGTCCATAAATAGCCTAGATATCGAACTACGACTCCGTCGCGAGTAAAGAAAAAAAAAACTGCGTTTCATAACGTAACGTAATTTTTTAAAATTCAAAAAGTCGACGATAAACTTTCACAAAACACTTCGAAATACTTTTGTAATGCAACTTTAGGTATTAGTACACGTTAATAAGCGATAAAAATCCTCAGGAGGCGATGTGAAAAGATTAGCTTGTCTGTGGAAAAAATGCTGTCTTGAAAAAGTCACACCAAAATCTGGGCGGGGACAGTAGGAAAGGAGTTCCATTGTTTCGGTTAGACCAAGAATCAATTGCGCAACAAATGACGTGACTCTAGACAACCTGGGGAAGCTGTAGCCAATGAAAACTCGGTTCGGTTTGCTTTTAACAATTGCCTGTAGTCGCAGAAGAATATCTTTTTCCATTTTCAGTGAACAGATTTTCATGCACTATTCGATGAAACGCACGTTCTGTAAATGGCACAGACGTGATTTAAACAGTTTTGGAAACGTCTGAGTGTTTCCTATCCACACACACTAATCATATGCATGTACTATATTCCTGGCATGAATAGCAGGGCGCTGAAATGTTGCGCGATTTTTAACAAAAAGCTGCGAAAATCTGCATGAATTCTGAACTTCCTTAAGAGGTTTTAAGAGGAGATGCTGGTCTCCTTGCCCCTCAGCAGGCAAATCGAACGCTCTGCACCTTATTGTGATGTTTTTATTGATAACAACTCATTGACTCATTGAGTACAACAAACAAATTCACAAAGTCAGTTGTTCACTGCAACAAATCACTGTTTCAATTTGAATACATATTCATTGTAAGTATCTGCTTTCAAAATACAATATTCACTTTACTTTTGATCTGATTTCTTGTCGTTTGTTAACAATACAATTAACTATCTCTTAATTAAAATTAAAACTACTGAACCAAATGATGTAGTGCCTAGTTAACGTAAACCTTTTTCAGGACCCTGTCTTTCAAGGATTATTCGTAAAAATCCAAATAACTTCACAGATCTTCATTGTAAAGGGTTTCCCATGTTTGTTCAATGAACCATAAACAATTAATGAACATGCACCTGTGGAACGGTTATTAGGACACTAACAGCTTACAAACGGTAGGCAATTAAGGTCACAGTTATGCACACTTAGGACACTAAAGAGGCCTTTTACTGAATCTGAAAAACACCAAAAGAAAGATGCCCAGGGTCCCTGCTCATCTGCGTGAATCTGCCTTAGACATGCTGCAAGAAGGCATGAGAACTGCAGACGTGGCCAGGGCAATAGATTGCAATGTCCGTACTGTGAGACTTCTAAGACAGCGCTACAGGGAGACAGGACAGACAGCTGATCGTCCTCGCAGTGGCAGACCACATGTAACAACACCTGCACAGGATTGGTACATCTGAACATCACCTGCGGGACAGGTACAGGATGGCAACAACAACTGCCCGAGTTACACCAAGAACGCATGATCCCTCCATCAGTGATCAGACTGTCCGTATTAGGCTGAGAGAGGCTGGACTGAGGGCTTGTAGGCCTGTTGTAAGGCAGGTCCTCACCAGACGTCACCAGCAAACTCACCGTCGCTGGACCAGACAGGACTGGAAAAAAGTGCTTTTCACAGACGAATCGTGGTTTTGTCTCACCGGGGGTGATGGTCGGATTCGCGTTTATTGTCGAAGGAATGAGCGTTACACCGAGGCCTGTACTCTGGAGCGGGATCGATTTGGAGGTGGAGGGCCCGTCATGGTCTGGGGCGGTGTGTGACAGCATCATCGCACTGAGCTTGTTGTCATAGCCGGAAACCTCAATGCTGTGCGTTACAGGGAAGACATCCTCCTCCCTCATGTGGTACCATTCCTGCAGGCTCATCCTGACATGACACTCCAGCATGACAATGCCACCAGCCATACTGCTCGTTCTGTGCGTGATTTCCTGCAAGACAGGAATGTCAGTGTTCTGTCATGGCCAGCGAAGTGCCCGGATCTCAATCCCATTGAGCATGTCTGGAACCTGTTGGATCAGAGGGTAAGGGCTAGGGCCATTCACCCCAGAAATGTCTGGGAACTTGCAGATGCCTTGGTGGAAGAGTGGGGTAACATCTCACAGCAAGAACTGGCAAATCTGATGCAGTCCATGAGGAGGAGATGCACTGCAGTACTTAATGCAGCTGGTGGCCACACCAGATACTGACTGTTACTTTTGATTTTGACCCCCCCCCCTTTGTTCAGGGTCACATTATTCAATTTCTGTTAGTCACATGTCTGTAGAACTTGTTCAGTTTATGTCTGTTGTTGAATCTTGTTATGTTCATACAAATATTTACACGTTGAGTTTGCTGAAAATAAACGCAGAGAGAGGACTTTTCTTTTTTTGCTGAGTTTATAATAGTTTGATAACTGCTGAACAGTATGCATTTCTATATTTTTACCTAGTACAGTTTTTTTTCAATCACTTTGGTGCAATTTCAAAAGTTTGTGGCTCATGTTTAAAAATACTAAGCCCATTTTCAATTGGCTAAATACAACAAACAAATTCACCTGTTGACTGCACCAAATAAATCTTTCAATTTGGATATACAGTGGGGCAAAAAAGTATTTAGTCAGCCACCAATTGTGCAAGTTCATCATAGGTACACTTCAACTATGACAGACAAAATGAGAAAAATGTATATAAACTTTTGTTATTGACAAATACGTATTTTCTACCATAATTTGCAAATAAATTCATTAAAAATCCTACAATGTGATTTTCTGGATTTTCTTCCCCTCATTTTGTCTGTCATAGTTGAAGTGTACCTATGATGAAAATTACAGGCCTCTCTCATCTTTTTAAGTGGGAGAACTTGCACAATTGGTGGCTGACTAAATACTTTTTTGCCCCACTGTATATTCAATCTATCTGATTTTCAAAATACAATTTTCACTTTACTTTTGATATAATTTTCTTTTCATTTGTTAACAATATAAATCAACTAACACTTACTGAAACTGATCAAAACTGATAACTACTGAATCAAAATAATGTTTTGAGGGAGCATGCCATTGGCTTGCTGACTGCAGGAATGTCCACCAGAGCTGTTGCCAGAAAATGTAATGTTCGTGTATCTACTATAAGCCGCCTCCAACTCATTTTAGAGAATTTGGCAGTAAGTCCATCCGGCCTCACAACCGCAGACCACGTGTAGCCATGCCAGCCCAGGACTTCCACATCCGGCATCTTCACCTGCGGGATCGTCTGAGACAAAACACCCGGACAGCTGATGAAACTGCGAGTTTGCAAAACAGAAGAACTTCTGCCCAAATGGTCAGAAACCGTCTCAGGAAAGCTTATTTACATGCTAGTTGTCCTCACGAGGGTCTTGACCTGACTGCAGTTTGGCATTGTGAATGTTTACCTGTTAAACGGTCTTGTTCACATTGGCTACGGAGAGCATGATCACACAGCTTTCCGGAACAGCTCTCATGCATGCTTACCTTGAAGTGAACATAAAAGGCATTTAGCTCATCTGGTAGACTCACGTCACTAGACAGCTTGCGGCTGGGTTTCCCTTTGTAATAGTTTGCAAGCCCTGCCACATTTGAAGAGTGTCTGAGCCGGTGTTATAGGATTCAATCTTAGTCCTGTATTGACATTTTGCCTGTTTGATGGTTTGTCAGAGGGCATAGCAGGATTTTTTTATAAGCCTCCGGATTAGTGTCCCGCTCCTTGAAAGCGGCAGCACTAGCCTTTAGCTCGGTGCGGATGTTGCCTGTATTCCATGGCTTCTGGTTGAGATATATACGTACTGTCACCGTGGGGACGGCATCTTCGATGCACTTATTGATGAAGCTGGAGACTGAGGTGGTATACTCCTCAATGCCATTGGATGAATTCCAGAACATATTCTAGTCTATGCTAGCAAAACAGTCCTGTAGCATAGCATCCGCGTCATCTGACCATTTCCATAATGAGTGAGTCACTGGTACTTCCTGCTTTAGTTTTAGCTTGTAAGCAGGAATCAGGAGGATAGAATTATGGTCAGATTTTCCAAATGGAGGGCAAGGGAGAGCTTTGTATGCACCTCTGTGTGTTGAGTAAAGGTGGTCTAG